>NC_133740.1:8085360-8269993 GCF_048934315.1 Petromyzon marinus | reverse complement strand
ACACGGAGACTCACAGACAGACACACAAGCAGAGAGAGACACAACACAGAGACACAGAGAGAGAGAGAGAGGCACAACAGACAGAGAGACAACACAGAGACACACAGAGAGAAACACACAACATAGACACACAGAGACAACACAGAGACACACAGAGAGAAACACACAACATAGACACAGAGACAACACAGAGACACACAGAGAGAGACACACAACATAGACACACAGAGACAACACAGAGACACACAGAGAGAGACACAACATAGACACACAGAGACAACACAGAGACAACACAGAGACACACATAGAGAGACACACACAACATAGACACACAGAGACAACACAGAGACACAGAGAGAGACACAACATAGACACACAGAGACAACACAGAGACACAGAGAGAGACACACACAACATAGACACACAGAGACAACACAGAGACACAGAGAGAGAGACACACACAACATAGACACACAGAGACAACACAGAGACAACACAGAGACACAGAGAGAGACACACAACATAGACACACAGAGACTACACAGAGACACACAGAGAGAGACACAACATAGACACACAGAGACAACACAGAGACACACAGAGAGAGAGAGACACACAACATAGACACACAGAGACAACACAAAGACACACAGAGATAGACACGCAACATAGACACACAGAGAAAACACAGAGACACACAGAGAGAGACACACAACATAGACACACAGAGACAACACAGAGACACAGAGAGACCACACAACATAGGCACACAGAGACTACACAGAGACACACAGAGAGAGAGACACACAACATAGACACACAGATACAACACAGAGACACACAGAGAGAGACACGCAACATAGACACACAGAGACAACACAGAGACACACAGAGAGAGACACAACATAGACACACAAAGACAACACAGAGACACACAGAGAGAGACACAACATAGACACACAGAGACAACACAGAGACACACCGAGAGAGACACACAACATAGACACACAGAGAAAACACAGAGACAACACAGAGAGAGACATACAACATAGACACACAGAGACAACACAGAGACACACAGAGAGAGAGACACAACATAGACACACAGAGACAACACAGAGACACACAGAGAGAGACACGCAACATAGACACACAGAGACAACACAGAGACACACCGAGAGAGACACACAACATAGACACACAGAGACAACACAGAGACACACAGAGAGAGACATACAACATAGACACACAGAGAAAACACAAAGACACACAACATAGACACACAGAGACAACACAGTGACACACAGAGAGACACGCAACATAGACACACAGAGAAAACACAGAGACACACAGAGAGAGACACACAACATAGACACACAGAGACAACACAGAGACAACACAGAGACAACACAGAGAGAGACATACAACATAGACACACAGAGACAACACAGAGACACACAGAGAGAGACACACACAACATAGACACACAGAGACAACACAGAGACACACAGAGAGAGAGACACACAACATAGACACACAGAGACAACACAGAGACACACATAGAGAGACACACACAACATAGACACACAGAGACAACACAGAGACACACAGAGAGACACACACAACATAGACACACAGAGAAAACACAGAGACACACAGAGAGAGACACACAACATAGACACACAGAGACAACACAGAGACACACAGAGAGAGACACACAACATAGAGGCACAATGCCTCTGTGCCGAGGCTTTAAACAGAGATAGAGGTGGGTCTGCTGGCGCGGAAACATCGGCATGTCAATGAAAGACCCAACAAGACTGGTACATTTTAGAGAGAGTTGCGTGGAAATCGAGTTTTATTTCTAACCATGTGGAAAGGGGGGGGGGGGGAGACCCGTAGATTAATCCACAGGTGAGAGAGAGAGAGAGACATCGCACGCCACGATAATGCACAACAGCAGGCGTCACGGTCGGGGAAATCGAACCCCACGACCTCATGAATACCAGGCGAGGTAGTTAACATCTCTGAGACACCGTGGTGATGATGAGAGAGAGACACGCAGACTCCACCTATACAGCAGCAGGCGTCAGGGTCGGGATCGATCACTTTCTGTAGATGTAGATGCCACTGGTTCTTCACGTTCTGTAGATGTAGATGCCACTGGTTCTTCATGTTCTGCAGATGTAGATGCCACTGGTTCTTCCTGTTCTGTAGATGTAGATGCCACTGGTTCTTCACGTTCTGCAGATGTAGAGGTCACTGGTTCTTCACGTTCTGCAGATGTAGATGCCACTGGTTCTTCACGTTCTGTAGATGTAGATGCCACTGGTTCTTCATGTTCTGCAGATGTAGATGCCACTGGTTCTTCCTGTTCTGTAGATGTAGATGCCACTGGTTCTTCATGTTCTGTAGATGTAGATGCCACTGGTTCTTCACGTTCTGCAGGTATAGATGCCACTGGTTCTCCACGTTCTGTAGATGCCACTGGTTCTTCACGTTCTGTAGATGTAGATGCCACTGGTTCTTCACGTTCTGTAGATGTAGATGCCACTGGTTCTTCACGTTCTGTAGATGTAGATGCCACTGGTTCTTCACATTATGTAGATGTAGATGCCACTGGTTCTTCATGTTCTGTAGATGTAGATGCCACTGGTTCTTCCTGTTCTGTAGATGCCACTGGTTCTTCATGTTCTGCAGATGTAGATGGCACTGGTTCGTCACGTTCTGTAGATATAGATGCCACTGGTTCTTCACGTTCTGTAGATGTAGATGCCACTGGTTCTTCACGTTCTGTAGATGTAGATGCCACTGGTTCTTCACGTTCTGCAGATGCTCAAAATGCCCCCCCCCCCAATATATTGCTATTAAAAAATAATTGCTATACCATTTAAATAAAAACAAGTTGCTAAACCTTGGCTACAATATCTGGACTTTGCCTTTATTTAAATCAATGCATAGATTTCTGATTCTATGATTGTGGTTATGGTTGTACTTTATTAGTCCCTAATCTCTGCCATTACATACAATTAAACAAGAAAAAGGTAAAAAAACAAAGTTAAAACATAACAATGTAATACAACACACTCTTAGACATTATTATTAAAAATAAAATTAAAAGTCCATCCCACGTGTTAGTGATTTTTTTTTATTTTAGGCAGGAAATAAGTTTTCAAATTTAGATTTTTATTCTGGGTTGGGACTCCCGGACCCCCTGGAAGATTTGGTTCCCCCCAATGTTGACTCCATGGCTACGGTGTAGTGTATAGCGTAGTGGAAGTAATGTATAGTAGTGTAGTGTAAGTAGTGTATAGTAGTGTAAGTAGTGTATAGTAGTGTAGTCTATAGCGTAGTGTCAGTAGTGTATAGTAGTGTAGTGTATAGTAGTGTAGTGTATAACAGTGTAGTGTATAGTGCAGTGTATAATAGTGTAGTGTATAGTAGTGTAGTGTATAGTAGTGTAGTGTATAGTAGTGTAGTGTATAGTAGTGTAGTGTATTGTAGTGTATAGTGTAGTGTATAGTGTAGTATAGTGTGTAGTAGTGTATAGTAGTGTAGTGTATAGTAGTGTAGTGTATAGTAGTGTAGTGTATAGTAGTGTAGTGCATAGTAGTGTAGTGTATAGTAGTGTAGTGTATAGTGCAGTGTATAGTAGTGTAGTGTATAGTAGTGTAGTGTATAGTAGTGTAGTGTATAGTAGTGTAGTGTATAGTAGTGTAGTGTATAGTAGTGTTGTGTATAGTAGTGTAGTGTATAGTAGTGTGGTGTATAGTAGTGTAGTGTGGTGTATAGTAGTGTATAGTAGTGTAGTGTATAATAGTGTAGTGTATAATAGTGTAGTGTATAAGGTAGTGTATAATAGTGCAGTGTATAATAGTGTAGTGTATAATAGTGTAGTGTATAGCGTAGTGTATAGTAGTGTAGTGTATAATAGTGTAGTGTATAATAGTGTAGTGTATAATAGTGTAGTGTATAATAGTGTAGTGTATAGTAGTGTAGTATATAATAGTGCAGTGTATAGTGTAGTGTATAGTAGTGTAGTATATAATAGTGTAGTGTATAATAGTGTAGTGTATAATAGTGTAGTGTATAATGTAGTGTATAAAGGTGTAGTGTATAATAGTGTAGTGTATAATAGTGCAGTGTATAATGCAGTATATAGTAGTTCAGTGTATAATGTAGTGTATAGTAGTGTAGTGTATAATAGCGTAGTGTATAATAGTGTAGTGTAAAATGTAGTGTATAGTAGTGTAGTGTATAATGTAGTGTATAGTAGTGTAGTGTATAATGTAGTGTATAATAATGTAGTGTATAATGTAGTGTATAGTAGTGTAGTGTATAATGTAGTGTATAGTAGTGTAGTGTATAATGTAGTGTATAGTAGTGTAGTGTATAATGTAGTGTATAGTAGTGTAGTGTATAGTAGTGTAGTGTATAGTAGTGTAGTGTATAGTAGTGTAGTGTATAGTAGTGTAGTGTATAGTAGTGTAGTGTATATAGGTGTAGTGTATAGTAGTGTAGTGTATAGTAGTGTAGTGTATAAGGTGTAGTGTATAGTAGTGTAGTGTATAGTAGTGTAGTGTATAGTAGTGTAGTGTATAGTAGTGTAGTGTATAATGTAGTGTATAGTAGTGTAGTGTATAATAGTGTAGTGTATAATGTAGTGTATAGTAGTGTAGTGTATAATGTAGTGTATAGTAGTGTAGTGTATAATGTAGTGTATAGTAGTGTAGTGTATAATAGTGTAGTGTATAATGTAGTGTATAGTAGTGTAGTGTATAATGTAGTGTATAGTAGTGCAGTGTATAGTGTAGTGTGTAGTGTAGTGTATAGTAGTGTAGTGTATAATGTAGTATATAGTAGTGTAGTGTATAATGTAGTGTATAGTAGTGTAGTGTATAATGTAGTGTATAGTAGTGTAGTGTATAATGTAGTGTATAATGTAGTGTATAATGTAGTGTAGTGTTGTGTGTGCACGTTGAACTACTTTCGCACTACCGTACGAAGCCAACCTTTGCTAATCGGAGGTGCGGGGAATGACAAAAAAAACGAGACACGAGATTATGTCAAAGTGCTGCGTCGCTCCCTCCCCCCACCTCCCACCCACCTCTCCCCCCACCTCTCCCCCCACCTCCCCCCACTTCCTACCTTCCCCCCCACCGTGCTTCGAGGGAGGAGAATGTCACAGTGGGTGGATGGCTGTGCCCTAAACCGGATTCCAATAATAAACCTCGCAGCAAACCGGTTCGGCTAGTCGGGGATAATTGGGACGCTGAACACACACACACACGCGCACGTGTGTACACACGCACACGCGCACGTGTGTACACACAGACAAAGATCCCCCGTATAGCCTTAACAGACTGTAGGGGCAAGTGCTGTTAGCGAGCAGCACCTATGAAGGCCGGCACGGCACACGAGGGGGTGGGTGGCCAGCACCACGCCCGGCCGCCTTTGTCTCCCCGGTTGCGATGTTTATACACCGCACCAGGTACTTATTTGAGGCTGAGTCGACCTAGGGGAGGCCCAGGACCGGCTCAGATAATCGTCACTGGGTGTTCGGCCGTGAGCCGGAATTCAACCCGAGTCGCCAGGTTCAAAGCGCAGCTTAGCCCGAACCGCTACACCACCGCTCCCCCCTTCCCCCACACGTGTGTACACACACACAGTGACACACACACAGTGACACACACACAGTGACACACACACAGTGACACACACACAGTGACACATAACAACCGCCATTCGCCAATAAGTGGCGGTGACGTCACCACGAGGCTTGTGCCAGGCCATGTGCACCTTGAGGCCACGTGAAGTGTCGAACGCCCGCTGGCAGGAGGTCACGGGGCAGACCCAGGTACCACGGGTCGACTGACTGAGATGACTGGCTGATGCACCACCTGTGCCCCCTACTGTGCCAACCTGCTGTGCTTTAGCCACCCAGCGCTCCGCTCGTTGTTGTGAGCGTCGCTCCTCCGCCCTCCGTTGTTGTTGGAGGGCGACTGCCTCCAACTGCCCGGCAGCAGCGTCCTTCACGAGCCTCCTCCACAGAGGCCGATCTTGACACCGCTGGTACCAGTCATCGGCAAGTCCACTCAGCTCCACGTCCTCCTGTACCACATCACTCCATCTCTTCTCTAGCCCGTGCCGCGCCCGTTTAACCCCCTCGATCCGGCCGAACAAAAGCTGTTTCGGCATGCGGTGGCTGGGCATGCGGGCTACATGACCCAGCCAACGCAGCCTTGCCTGACGGAGGAGCTCACCGATGGGACCTTGTCCAGATCTTTCAAGGATTTGTGAGCTCCTCACACAATCCAGCCTGGTTAAACCCAAGATGGACCGTAGGCAGGCTAGCCTAAATGTTTCTAACCGGCGAAGATGTTCCATTAGGGGGGTCCACGTTTCGCAAGCGTAGAGGAGGGAGGGAATGACCGTGGCCGAGAAGACCTGAAGCTTAGTGCGGAGCGACAGACCAGGTAGCTTCCACACAGCGTTACGCAACCGATGAAAAGATATTGCCGCTCGACTGATTCGGAGTGAGACCTCTGCTGTTAAACTGGAACCGGTCATAAGCACACTGCCCAGGTATGGGAAACTCTCCACTCTCTCCACAACTGCCCCATCACCGATTTGGAGTTGTGGGTGTGGAGTGTCAGATGGTACAAAATACCCAGGAAGGTGCTTAGTTTTGGTGGGGCTGATGGTAAGGCCCCACCTCTTAGTGGCACGCTCCAGTCTCAGCAGCAGCGTCTCCAACAACTCCTCCTCTGAATGAGCAGCTATTACCAAATCATCGGCAAACATAACGTGGTTGAGCAATAGGGAGCAATCCCTTGACCGCACCCAGGCATCGATCAGCCTCCCATTATATCTGTGCCAAATGGAGTTTCAACCCCCACACACCCACACACCCACACTCACACACCCACTCACACACACACACTTACCCACACACACACTCACGCACACTCACGCACACACACTCACACACACTCACACACACACATCCACAAACACACACACACCCACACACACCCACACCCAGGGCTGTGAACACACACGCGGGGCTGGGGTGTCTATGGGGTGTCTATGGGTCTATGGCACATAGACCAGGTGCTATGGGTTGATTGCTGTGCCAGGCTAGGTGCAGGAGGAGGTCACGGGGACACAGACCCAGGTAGTGCCATGGGTTGATTGCTGTGCCCCCTTGCTGTCACACACACAACAACAATCGCCATTCGCCACTAAGTGACGGTGACGTCACCACGGCGCTTGTGCCAGGATGGGTGCACGTTAAGGCCACGTGAAGTGTCGAACGCCCGCTGGCAGGAGGTCACGGGGCAGACCCAGGTGCCATGGGTCGACTGACTGAGATGACTGAGATGAGTGGCCGATGCACCACCTGTGCCCCCTACTGTGCCAACTTGATGTGCTTTAGCCACCCGGCACTCCGTTCGTTATTGTGAGCGTCGCTCCTCCGCCCTCCGTTGTTGCTGGAGGGCGACTGCCTCCAACTGCCCAGTAGCGTCCTTCACGAGCGTCCTCCACAGAGGCCGATCTTGACACCGCTGGTACCGGTCATCGGCAAGTCCACTCAGCTCCACGTCCTCCTGTACCACATCACTCCATCTCTTCTCTAGCCCGTGCCGCGCCCGCTTAGCCCCCTCAATCCGGCCGAATAAAAGCTGTTTCGGCATGCGGTGGCTGGGCATGCGGGCTACATGACCCAGCCAACGCAGCCTTGCCTGCCAGAGGAGCTCACCGATGGGACATTGCCCAGATCTTTCAAGGATTTGTGAGCTCCTCACACAATCCAGCCTGCAGGCTAAACCTAGGATGGATCGTCGGCAGGCCAGCCTCAATGTTTTTAACCGGCGAAGATGTTCCATTAGGGGGGGGGGGGTCCACGTTTCGCACACACACATACACACAGACTCACTCCCACACACACACACAGTGTCACTCCAACAAAGATCCCCCGTGTAGCCTGTGATAGACTGTTGGGGTAAGTGCTGTTAGAGAGCACCTATGAAGGCCAGCACCACGCCCGGCCGCCTTTGTCTCCCCAGTGGCAATGTTTACACACCGCACCAGGTACTCATTTGAGGCTCAGTCGACCTAGGGGAGGCCCAGGACCGGTTAAGATAATCGTCACCGGTGGTGTTGTCCGTGAGCGGGAATCGAACTGGGGTCGCCGGGTTCGTAGCGCAGCGTGGCGCTAACCACTACACTACCGCTCCAGCATCACACAGTGTCACACGCAAAGACAAAGATCCCCCGTATAGCCTTAACAGACTGTAGGGGCAAGTGCTGTTAGCGAGCACCTATGAAGGCCTGAACGGTACACGAGGGGTTTGGGTGGCCAGCACCAGACACAGTGTCACACGCACGCAGGCAAAACACACAGTCTCATTCACACATACACACGCATACTCCCACACACACGTGACTGGCTCAGACCTGATGTTTCTCCCACCCGGGGCTCAGTCAGTGTGGGCCGTCAATTAAATCAACTCGCCATCTGGGTTCACGCACGCAGGGCAAATCTAATGCTCAGTTTAAACGCGTGGTGATGTTTAATTCTAAATGTGGGAGGGAAAAACTGGAGGACCCCGAGAACAATCCACGCGACCACGGGGAGAGAGAGAAGCAAACTCCAAATCTACAGCAGCAGCAGCAGGCATTGTCAGGGTCGGGATCGATCCCACGACCTCCTGTATACCAGGCGATGTAGTTAACATCTCATAGCCACCGTGATGATGATGAGAGAGAGACGCAAACTCCAAATATACAGCAGCAGCAGGCATCGTCAGGGTCGGGATCGATCCCACGACCTCCTGTATACCAGGCGATGTAGTTAACATCTCATAGCCACCGTGATGATGATGATGAGAGAGACGCAAACTCCAAATCTACAGCAGCAGCAGGCATCGTCAGGGTCGGGATCGAACCCACGACCTCCTGTACACCAGGCGAGGTAGGTAACATCTGCACACCGTGGTGCCCTACACAAGACAACCGTGGGTTGAAGGTGAAGCCGGGTCCACTCCCGAGCAATCAGTTGCATGCAACTTTGTCGCTTATACGCGAGCGTCTCTGCAACCAGTTGCGCCAACCGGTTGCAAAAGGCATGTCCACGTCCGAGTAATCAGTCGCATGCACACGAGGTTGCTTGGTTTTATGCCATCGTCAACAATCGACCGAGCTCTTAGGTCCTCTAATACATGATGGCATTATCGGCCCAATCAACGTTGAGTGTTTTACATGCGTGCGAGGGGGAAACACTCTATCCCGTACAGACAGAACAGGCGCGGTCCACACCTCGCCTGGTATACAGGAGGGCGTGGGATCGATCCCGACCCTGACGATGCCTGCTGCTGCTGTATATTTGGAGTTTGCGTCTCTCTCTCTCATCATCATCATCACGGTGGCTATGAGATGTTAACTACATCGCCTGGTCTACAGGAGGTCGTGGGATCGATCCCGACCCTGACGATGCCTGCTGCTGCTGCTGTATATTCGGAGTTTGCGTCTCTCTCATCATCATCATCACGGTGGCTATGAGATGTTAACTACATCGCCTGGTATACAGGAGGTCGTGGGATCGATCCCGACCCTGACGATGCCTGCTGCTGCTGTATATTCGGAGTTTGCGTCTCTCTCATCATCACGGTGGCTATGAGATGTTAACTACATCGCCTGGTCTGCAGGAGGAGGCGGCTGCTGCTCGACACCCCACCCACGGGTGAGGAGGGAGCGAGATGGAACAGACGGAGATTAGTCCACGCACTCTGTTGTTCCGCCTTCTACCTGGCAGAGCCAGGGGTAAAAGGCTCCTCGACTCGATACCCACAGGAATGGAGTTGGTGCAACATCTGTGCATGCCTGTGGTTCACAGGCAGCCACCTTCGGCATAGCCGCCGCCGCCGCCGCCGCCACCCGGCTATGATTTATTAACACCGGCTATGATCCATGAACCCGGTGAGGCAAGCCAAGTGAATGCTAATCATCAGGTGCTTTTATTGGTAATACTTGATGCGTGTACAGTAGTTATTCGTGTAAATATTTAATACACAAGGCAATTATATATATAAAAAAAAACGATTTTAAACCAAAAAAGTAGAGTTTTCTCTCCCCCCCACTTCCTTAAAAAAATACTACGAATATATAATTAATACTGCGCTGTGTGTGTGTATATATATAGAGAGAGTAACCATTGTGCCGCCCGGGTGCGATATATTATCACGTGGGGTCGCTATTACAGCAGCGGACGGCACGGCGATCACACGCATCGACCACGTGCAAGCGTGCGGCAGCAATAAGTCCCTCTCCTCCTCCTCCTCCTCTTCCCTCCAAGACCCTTTCAGATCTCCTCACCCACTCCTCCTCCTCCCACTCCTCCTAGCTGATGTCCTCCTCCTCCTCCTCCCACTCCTCCTCATCCCAGATCCTCCCCCTCCTCATCCCTGATGTACTCCTCCTCCCACTCATCCTCCCCCCACTCATCCTCCCCCACTCATCCTCCCCCCGCTCACCCCCCCTACTCATCCTCCCCCCCCGCCTCATCCTCCCCCCGCTCATCCTCCCCTACTCATCCCCCCCCCGCTCATCCTCCCCTACTCATCCCCCCCCCCCTGCCTCATCCTCCCCCCACTCATCCTCCCCCGCCTCATCCTCCCCCCACCCATCCCCCCCCCCTACTCACCCCCCCCTACTCATCCTCCCCCCACTCATCCTCCCACCCCCCCCCCCCCCACTCATCCTCCCCCGCCTCATCCTCCCCTCCTCATCCTCCCCCACCCACCCCCCCTACTCACCCCCCCCCTACTCATCCTCCCCCCACTCATCCTCCCACTCATCCTCCCCCTACTCCTCCTCCCCCCGCTCATCCTCCCCCCGCTCATCCTCCCCCCACTCATCCTCCCCCCACTCATCCTCCCCAATGTGCTCCCACCCCTCCTCCCACTCCTCCTCCCTCTCCTGCGCCTCCTCCCTGGATCCCCACTTGAGTGACGCTCCGCGCCCTTCACTGTGCTACAGTGCCGACGCGTGTTCCCGCCCCCCGGACCAATCCGAACGCAGCCCGAAATGCGCGTCACAGAGAGACGCCGTCGTCACAAGGAGGCGTCATCGCGCCTGTCGCGTCGTCGACGTCACGTTTACCCCCCCCCCCCGCACCCACCCCCACGCCCACCCACCCACCGCGTACGTTTTAGAATATTCAAAACGCTCTCGTAAAAAAAGAAAAGATGATGTTTTAACAAACAAAAATAACGAAAATATCTTTCAAAAAAATCATGTTTTAAAATAACATATTGTGACTTTTTTTTAAATCATGAATTTGAAAAGACATATTTTTTTTTAATCATGTAAAAAATAATTATTTTTTTAAAAATTCACGAAAAAGTCATGATTTTAAAAAGTAATGTTTAAAAAAATACCATGATAAAAATGTATTTTCAAAATCATGATTTGAAAAAGTCATGTGTACAAAAAATTGACTTGAAAAAAAATCATATTTTTTAAAAAAATCACGTTTTTTAAACATGATTTTCATGTGAACATGACTTTTCATGTTTACCGAAACATGATTTTAAAAACATGATTTTTTTTTTTTAAAAAATTTGAAACGAACGTTTTTAAAAAGCACGCGATTTTTTCAAAAACATTTTTTTACCGTTTTGCCGATGGAACATTCCACGCTAAATAGTCCACATTGGCCGTTTGACTCTGCCGGAGCCCACGGCCACGACGATTTCTCCCCCCCCCCGTTAGTGCACAAAAAGGCGAACGGCGTTGAAAAAAACTTTTTTTGTTGAAAATACAAAAAGATAAAAAAATTAATCATAATCCCGAGGTCCCCCACCCCCCCCCCCCCCCCGCCCGCAGGGCAATATCCAACATCCAAGCAAAGGAGACTCCAACTAAGTGACCGAGCCCATGCGTAGTCACGGCGGGGTGGGGGGGGAGATGGTGGTCCTGCTGCTGCTGCTGCTGCTGCCGTGCGGTCTAACCTAGGGGCACCCCCAGTGGCAGCTGTCCCTGTGCGGTGCAAGGCGATCGTCACCGGAAGAAGGGTTATGGGGGGGGGGGGGCTCGGCCGGGTTGGGGGGCTAGGCCGGGTTGGGGGGCTAGGCCGGGTCGGGGGGGCTAGGCCGGGTTGGGGGGGCTAGGCCGGGTTGGGGGGGCTAGGCCGGGTTGGGGGGCTAGGCCGGGTTGGGGGGGCTATGCCGGGTTGGGGGGCTAGGCCGGGTTGGGGGGCTAGGCCGGGTTGGGGGGCTAGGCCGGGTTGGGGGATCTAGGTCGGGTTGGGGGGCTAGGCCGGGTTGGGGGGCTAGGCCGGGTTGGGGGGCTAGGCCGGGTTGGGGGGCTAGGCCAGGTTGGGGGGGCTAGGCCGGCTTGGGGGGCTAGGCCGGGTTGGGGGGCTAGGCCGGGTTGGGGGGCTAGGCCGGGTTGGGGGGCTAGGCCCGCTTGGCATGTAAAACCACCGCCACCGTAACCGCCCGCCATCCTTCTCCCGCACCTCCGATTACCACGGTCGGCTACATCCGGTGCGAAAGAAGTTCACCACGTGTACACACGTACATCGGTAACAACAATAACAATACTGCTGCTGCTGCTGCTTCGGCACGACGGTCACGCCGGAATTCATCACCGGTTCAGCCCGAGCCATCACCGCGTCACACAAAGTCGGCGCGACCATCCACGTCGAAGTCGCGTGGCCCGGTGGTCGAGTGGAGGCCGCGGGGCACCGCGCGAGCCGCCCCCCTTGGCCTGCGCCCGCCCGCCGGCTCCCGTGCCGCTTCCCCGGCGCCGGCACCCACCGCCAGTGACGGCGCCGCGCCGGCATCGCCGCCGCCACACGGCCGGCTCACGGTGAGCTCGCACGGCCGTCCCCTCGGCACCGACGCCAAATCGGCGGTCGGCGGGCACCGCACCAGCGTGGAGCGGAAGGTGCCGGAGGGCACCGGGGACGCGGCGCCACCGGCAGCGTCCGGGCGAGCACACGGCGGTCTCGGCTCGTGCCGCGGCTCCTCCGCTGTTGCCGCGGTGCCACCGGTGGTGCGCTGTTCCGCCGGCGCAGCGCCGGCGACGCCGCCGCGATTGTGCCGGGCATCCGCCAGGTTGATCCGCGACAGCTTCACCTGCACCACCCGCACAGGGGCGAACGGCTCCTCCGTGCCGCCGCCGCCGCCGGCGCCGGCGCCGCCGCCCACCTCACGCCGCACCACCGCCACGCAGCCGCCACCGGCACCGGCGCCCGGCCTCGGTGACGGCGCCACCGTCGGGGTTTGCCGGAGCGCCGGCTGCACCGCCGCGGCAAGCGGCGCCGGCACGGGTTCCTCCACGGAGCCGCCAGCGGCGCCGCCGGCGCCGCCGCGACGGGGAAACGCGTCCGGAGATCCGGCGCCCGCAGAGGAGGGAGAGGCGGACGGGGAGGCGGCGGCGGCGGCGGCGGCGGCGGCGGGAGACGCGGCATCGAGCGGGAACGCCGGCGCCGTTGACGCCGCACCCTCGCCCTGCACCTCGGCGGCGGTGTCGGCGTCGTCGGCGCCGGGCGCCGGCGAGGACGCCGGCGAGGGCGCCGGCACCGGCGAGGGCGCCAGCGAGGGCCAGTGAGAGATGAGCAGCTGCACGACGCGCGCCTGGCTCGGGTAGTCGGCCAGCGAGGAGAGGGGGCCGCTGCAGGGGGCCCCCCCCCACGACGGAGGCGACGCCGCCGCCGCCGCCGCCGCCACGCTGGGGGCGGGCCGCGACCTCATCAGCGTCGGCCCAAACACGATGCCCAGGTTCCCGGCCGACATCTTGTTCTCCTTCTCACAGCGGGACACCCTGGGTGGGGGGGGAGGAGGGGGGTGTCACGTGGGGGGGCAGGGGGAATGGGGGACAGAGTGGGGGACGCGTAGGCAAGCCGCGTGCTCTGCCGCTCACCCCCTCGCTCCGCAATGTCAGTCACGGTGGTGTTCCGTTACAGCCAATATTTAACTTTCAAGTACCGTCGCTGAGCGTGGCACGCCAGACACTGCAGACTGTACACTCTTCCACTGGTATTTGGGCAACTGTGTACACCCACCTCCGATTAGCAGCGTACGGTGCGAAATAAGTTCAACGTACCAGTAGGCACTCACCACTCGGAGGAACCGTGAACTCAGTTACTCGCCCACCCGCTTACGAATCCACTCACCCACCGATCCACTCACCTCGCTTACCCACTCGCTCGCTCGACCACTCACCCCCTTGCTCAGCCACTCGTTCACCCACTCACCCCCTGGCTCACCCACTCGCTTAACCACTCACCCCCTTGCTCAGCCACTCGCTCAACCACTCGCCCCCTTGCTCACCCACTCGCTCAACCACTCACCCCCTTGCTCACCCACTCGTTCACCCACTCACCCCCTTGCTCACCCACTTGCTCACCCACTTGCTCACCCACTCGCTCAACCACTCACCCCCTGGCTCACCCACTCGCTCAACCACTCACCCCCTTGCTCACCCACTCGCCCAACCGCTCACCCCCTGGCTCACCCACTCGCTCAACCACTCGCCCACTCGTTCACCCACTCACCCCCTTGCTCACCCACTCGCTCAACCCTTTTCTCACCCATTCGCTCGCTCGCCGCACTCACCCCCGTCGCTCACCCACCCGCCTCCACCCCTCCCCCCGCCACCACCACAACTCACCGGTGCAGGTGAGCAACGATGTATTCCAGGGTGGAGCGGTTAGGCTCCGGCAAGCACACCAGCAGCGCTTTCAGCTGCCCTGCGATGCCGCCGCCGCCGTCTGACAAGAGCGCCGGTGGGGACGCAGAGAGCGGCGACGGAGGAGGAGGTGGAGAGTCGTGGCCCGGGGAGCCGTCGGGCGCCAGCGGCCCCGGCGAAGCCGGGCCGTCCCGCGCCAGCCCGGATGAAGCGGTGGTACAGGTCGGCCGGGATGATGGGCTCCGGCAGCTGGGGACGGAATGTGAGCGGCGGCTCCTCGCTTAGAGGGGACGGTGGTGGTGGTGGTGGCGGCGGCGGTGGTGGCGGTGGTGGCCGTGGTGGTAGCGGCGGTGGTGGGGGTGGTGACAAGGTGGCAGAGGCAGTAGTGGCGGTGATCCTGGTAGTCACGGCGGCAGTGATGAGGACGCTGATGATGATGATGATGATGCTGGTGTTGACGTTGGCACTGCATCTTTGCGTTTGTGTGTCTTTGACTCTGTTTGTGTGTCTGTGTGGTGGTCGTGCAGTGGGGTTAGCGCGCTGCGCTGCGAACCCGGCGGGCGACGCGAGTTGGATTCCCGCTCACGGCCAAAACCAGTGACGATTATCTGAACCGGTCGTGGGCCTCCCCTAAGTCGACTCAGACTCAAAAATGTGCACCTGGCGCGTTGCCACTCGGGGAGACAAAGACGGCCAGGCGGGGGCGGTGGGTCCGGCCACACCACCCCATCGTGTTCCTTTGCCGGGCCTTCACAGGCGCTGCTGCAGCTCGTCAACAGCGCTTGCCCCGCACAACCCGCTAGAGGCTACTTTGGGCGTTCTGGTGGCTATGAGATGTTAACTACCTCGCCTGGTTTACAGGAGGTCGTGGGATCGATTCCGGCCCTGACGCCCGCTGGTGTATATTTGGAGTTTGCGGTGTCTCTATCTCATCATCATCATCACGGTGGCTATGAGATGTTAACTACCTCGCCTGGTTTACAGGAGGTCGTGGGTTCGATCCCGACCCTGACAATACCTGCTGCTACTGTATATTTGGAGTTTGCGTCTCTCTCATCATCATCATCACGGTGGCTATGAGATGTTGACTACCTCGCCTGGTTTACAGGAGGTCGTGGGTTCGATCCCGACCCTGACAATACCTGCTGCTGCTGCTGTATATTTCTAGGAGTTTGCATCTCTCTCTCTCTCTCTCTCCCTCCCCGTGGTGGTCGCGTGGATTTTTCTCCGGGTCCTCCGGTTTTTCCCCCCTCCGCATTCAGAATCGACGTGGCGCCTTTGATGACCATTTGGCTGCTGCTATAAATGTCCACACGCCGACGACGGCGACGATGGTGGAGCGACAACAAGCCGCCACCTTTGGTCGAGCTGCCAGGTGGGAGGGGGAGGGAGGGAGGGAGGCGCCTTACCTGGAAAAATCTTTTTTTTTTAACTATTGATGCTTTTAGTGTCTCGATCTTCTCACCTGGCGCAGGTAGAGCTTGAGGACATTGCTCACATCGTGCGGGGAAGCCTGCTGTAGATCGGGGGGGGCCCCCGGGCGTGCCCCCTCCATGGCCTGGCAGAGACGCTCCACGCGAGACTTCACCCCGTTCACTCGGTAGATCCCCTGCATGCACGCACGCACGGCGGCGGTGAGCGGCGTGTCCGGTGAGCGGTCCGGTGAGCGGCGAGCGTGTCCGGCGAGTGCCCGGAGCATATCCGGTGAGTGGCGAGCGTGTCCGGCGAGTGGTAAGTCCGGTGAGTGGTGAGTGTTTTTGCTGAACGGTCTGGTGAGTGTTTACATTACGAGACCTCCTTTGCCAGTAACAAGATAGAGTATCTTATTCTTAGCTCTTTCGGTAAAGTCACGTTGAAGGGAAACAATAAAATAATAAAATATAGATAAAACAATAAAAATTCTCACGACGTTTCGACCATAACACAAACGGTCGTCATCAGGCGTGTCGGTTTGCATTAATTAATTTATTTTTAAACGGTGTATTTATTTATAAAAAACGTCAGTGCCACGCGCAGCGATTTGGGAGTTTATTTAGAAGGACGAGTCCATCCATGTTCCGAAAAGAGGAGGGGGGAGACGAAAAATTAATGTATGCTGTCTGAAAGCCACTGTAAGCGTGAACAATCAATTAACACCTGAAATGGTTAATGAAATCTTTCCAATGATTGCTAAGCCAGAATCCATCTTCTCGGTTGAAATTGTCTCTGTGCTTGTATATGTGGATAGCCTCATGAACGAATCTCCCATGGTAGCCAGATGGCTTACAAAGAACCTCTGTCTTGGAAAAGTTTTGAATTATATAAATTTAAAAAGAGGGATGACATTGTAGTCCTCTCAGCTGACAAGGGCAATGCTACTGCCATCATGGATAAAATAGAATACAACAACAAAATTAAATAATTACTCGATGGACTCGTCCTTCTAAATAAACTGCCAAATCGCTGCGCGTGGCACTGATGGTTTTTTTAAATAAATAAAAATAGACACCGTTTTGAAATTAAATAATTAATGCGGGCCGACATACCTGATGACGACCGTTTGTGTTATGGTCGAAACGTCGTGAGAATTTTTATTGTTTTATATATATTATTATTTTATTGTTTCCCTTCAACGTGACTTTACCGAAAGAGCTAAGAATATGAATTACTGCAGTCACGAAAGCTTTAAACCAAAACATAGTATCTTGTTACTGGCAAAGGAGGTCTCATAATGTAAGTGCTTACCCCGAGCTCTTAATACTCTGATAGTGCGCCGTTTTTGAGTTGTACGCCTTTTGGCGTCTTCTGGTCCAACACCAGTGGAGACTAAAGGGCTCTAAGAAAAGCCGTCTCGGGTGTGGACCAATCAAATTCAAGGACAGTGCCAATATAATTATTATCAGAGTTGTCTATTTTGTTTGCATTTTTGACTGCTTGTGTTGTGGTCATTGCAAACACGATGCCTTGAATAAAGGTGTCAGTTTTTGTGCCAGTTAAAAGGGTAAAAACCTGTTACTAGGCCTGGTGAGTGGTGAGCGTTCTCAGGCGAGCACCTCGCGAGTGTGTGGTGGCGAGGTTCGGCGGGTGACATGAGCGTGTTCGCGTCGGACATGCCCACCCCCCCCCCCCCACCACAAACCATACCCCCCACCCCCCCCCTCCGCCCCCCACACCCCCCACCACACCGGCGCTGAGTGGACACCGGCGGTCACCGGCACCCCCACCTTGAGCGTCATGGCACGCCGCTCGATCTCGCTCACGCACAGCCGCACCGGCTCCGGCACGCCGCTCGTTTCGTCGCGGTGCAGGGTGGCGGCCGCCGCCGCCGCCGTCGCCGGTGAAGCCAGCGGGGAGGGCGGAGCGGCGCGGCACTCGCGTGAGCAGCGCACCGCCAGGGACTCCAGGCACTTCTTGTGGCACGCCAGCAGGCACTGGGCGGGCAGCACAACGGCCAGAGGGTGAGAGGACGACTCGGGGGCGGGGGGAGAGAGGACGGCACGTGGAGAGAGAGAGAGAGAGAAAGAGAAAGGACGACTCGGACAAGCAGAGAGAACGACTCGGACAGAGAGACAGAGAAAGAGAGAGGACGACTCGGGGCGGGGAGAGAGGACGGCTCGTGGAGAGAGAGAGAAAGGACGACTCGGAGACTGAACGTCTCAGAGAGAGAGAAAGGACGACTTGGACAAGCAGAGAGAACGACTCAGACAGAGAGACAGAGAGAGAGAACGACTCAGACAGAGATGCAGAGAGAAAGGACGACTCGGACAAGCAGAGAGAACGACTCAGACAGAGAGACAGAGAGAGAGGACGACTCGGACAAGCAGAGAGAACGACTCGGACAGAGAGACAGAGAAAGAGAGAGGACGACTCGGACAGAGACACAGAGAGAGAGAACGACTCAGACAGAGAGACAGAGAAAGAGGACGACTCAGACAGAGAGACAGAGAAAGAGGACGACTCAGACAGAGACACAGAGAGAGAGAACGACTCAGACAGAGACGCAGAGACAGAGAGGACGACTCAGACAGAGAGACAGAGAGAGAGGAAGGACGGCTCGGAGACTGAACGCCTCAGAGAGAGAACCGACTCTGGGAGAGAGGACGGCTCAGAGAGAGAGAGAGAAAGGACGACTCGGACAAGCAGAGAGAACGACTCAGACAGAGAGACAGAGAGAGAGAGAGGACGACTCAGACAGAGACAGAGAAAGAGAGAGGACGACTCAGACAGAGACGCAGAGAGAGAGGACGACTCGGGGGGGAGAGAGGACGGCTCGTGGAGAGAGAGAGAGAAAGGACGACTCGGACAAGCAGAGAGAACGACTCAGACAGAGAGACAGAGAGAGAGAGGACGACTCAGACAGAGACGCAGAGAGAGAGGACGACTCAGACAGAGAGACAGAGAGAGAGAAAGGACGACTCGGAGACTGAACGTCTCAGAGAGAGAGAAAGGACGACTCGGACAAGCAGAGAGAACGACTCAGACAGAGAGACAGAGAGAGAGAACGACTCAGACAGAGATGCAGAGAGAGAGGACGACTCGGACGGAGAGAGGACGACTCAGACAGAGACACAGAGAGAGAGAACGATTCAGACAGAGACGCAGAGAGAGAGGACGACTCAGACAGAGAGACAGAGAGAGAGGAAGGACGACTCGGAGACTGAACGTCTCAGAGAGAGAACCGACTCGGACGGAGAGAGGACGGCTCAGAGAGAGAGAGAGAGAGAAAGGACGACTCAGACAAGCAGAGAACGACTCGGACAGAGAGACAGAGAGAGAGGACGACTCAGACAGAGAAAGAGAGAGAAAGGACGACTCAGACAAGCAGAGAGAACGACTCAGACAGAGAGACAGAGAGAGAAAGGACGACTCAGACAGAGAGACAGAGAGAGAGAGGATGACTCAGACAGAGACGCAGAGAGAGAGGACGGCTCGTGGAGAGAGAGAGAGAGAGAGAAAGGACGACTCAGACAAGCAGAGAGAACGACTCAGACAGAGAGACAGAGAGAGAGAGGACGACTCAGACAGAGACGCAGAGAGAGAGGACGACACGGGCGGAGAGAGGACGGCTCGTGGAGAGAGAGAGAAAGGACGACTCAGAGAAGCAGAGAGAACGACTCAGACAGAGAGACAGAGAGAGAGGACGACTCAGACAGAGATGCAGAGAGAGAGGACGACTCGGACGGAGAGCGACTCGGGGACTGAACGTCTCAGAGAGAGAACCAACTCGGGGAGAGAACGACTCGGAGAGAGAGAGAGAAAGGAAGACTCAGACAAGCAGAGAGAACGACTCAGACAGAGAGACAGAGAGAGAGAGAACGACTCAGACAGAGAGACAGAGAGAGAGGAAGGACGACTCGGAGACTGAACGTCTCAGAGAGAGAACCGACTCGGGGAGAGAACGGCTCGGAGAGAGAGAGAGAGAAAGGACGACTCAGACAAGCAGAGAGAACGACTCAGACAGAGAGACAGAGAGAGAGGACGACTCAGACAGAGACACAGAGAGAGAGGACGACTCAGACAGAGAGACAGAGAGAGAGGACGACTCAGACAGAGACAAAGAGAGAGAGGACAACTCAGACAGAGACACAGAGAGACAAAGAGAGAGAGAGACAGACAGATAGAGACAGACAGACAGAGAGAGACAGAGAGACACCGAGAGATACAGACAGAGAGACACCGAGAGAGACAGACAGAGACAGATAAAGAGACACAGACAGACATAGACAGATAGAGACAGATAGACAGATAGAGAGACACAGACAGATAGAGACAGACAGAGACAGACAGATAGAGAGACACAGACAGAGACAGAGAGACAGAGAGACACCGAGAAAGACACAGACAGAGAGACAGACAGAGAGACACCGAGAGAAACACAGACAGACAGAGACAGACAGAGACAGACAGAAACACACAGAGACAGATAGAGAGACAGAGAGACAGATGGAGACAGAGAGACAGACAGAGAGACACCGAGAGAGACACAGACAAACAGATAGAGACAGACAGAGAGACAGATAGAGACAAACAGAGAGACAGATAGAGACAGACAGAGAGACAGAGAGACAGACAGAGAGACAGACAGACAGAGAGACAGACAGACAGAGAGACAGACAGACAGAGAGACAGACAGACAGACAGATAGAGACAGATAGAGACAGATGGAGACAGAGAGACAGACAGAGAGACAGACAGAGAGACAGACAGAGAGACAGACAGATAGAGACAGAGAGACACACAGAGAGACACACAGAGAGACAGACAGAGAGACAGAGAGACAGACAGAGAGACAGAGAGACAGACAGAGAGACAGACAGACAGATAGAGACAGAGAGACACACGGAGAGACACACAGAGAGACAGACAGAGAGACAGACAGACAGATAGAGACAGAGAGACACACAGAGAGACACACAGAGAGACAGACAGAGAGACAGACAGAGAGACAGACAGACAGAGAGACAGACAGAGAGACAGAGAGACACACAGAGAGACAGACAGACAGACAGAGAGACAGACAGACAGATAGAGACAGAGAGACACACAGAGAGACACAGACAGACAGAGAGACAGAGACACAGACAGAGAGACACACAGAGAGACAGACAGAGAGACAGACAGACAGATAGAGACAGAGAGACACACAGAGAGACACACAGAGAGACACACAGAGAGACAGACAGAGAGACAGACAGAGAGGCAGACAGACAGAGAGACAGACAGAGAGACAGAGAGACACACAGAGAGACAGACAGACAGACAGAGAGACAGACAGACAGATAGAGACAGAGAGACACACAGAGAGACACAGACAGACAGAGAAACAGACAGAGAGACAGACAGAGAGACAGACAGAGAGACAGAGAGACAGACAGACAGACAGAGAGAGAGGGGAGCCAGGGGGATGGTGTGCCCACCTCCTGGCACTCGGCACCCTGGAAGTAGATGAGCGTGTCGCAGGCACGGCAGCGCGACGGTGCACGCAGCTTGCGCAGGCGGTGCGAGCGAGCCGCCTCCGACAGCACCGCCTTGGTGAAGGACGACGACGAGGAGGAGGAGGAGGAGGGGGGGGAGGAGCACACCCCCTCGGGGCCCCCCGCTCCAGACGACGCGGCCCCCATCGCCGGCCCGTCTGCGAGACGCACGCACGGGGACGGTAGTGACGGTGGTGACGGTGATGGTGACGGTGATGGTAGTGACTGTGGCGACGGTGATGGTGGTGACTATGATGGTAGTGACGGTGGCGACGGTGATGGTGGTGACGGTGATGGTGGCGACGGTGATGGTGGCGACTGTGACGGTGGTGACGGTGATGACGACGGTGATGGTGGTGACGGTGATGGTAGTGACGGTGATGACTGTGACGGTGGTGACGGTGGCGACTGTGACGGTGGCGACGGTGATGGTGGTGACGGTGGTGACTTTGATGGTAGTGACGGTGGTGACGACGGTGGCGACGGTGATGGTGGCGACGGTGATGGTGGTGACGGTGACGGTAGTGACGGTGGTGACTTTGACGGTGGCGACGGTGATGGTGGCGACGGTGATGGTGGTGACGGTGGTGACTTTGATGGTAGTGACGGTGGTGACGGTGATGGTAGTGACGGTGGTGACTATGATGGTAGTGACGGTGATGGTAGTGACGGTGATGGTAGTGACGGTGGTGACGGTGATGGTAGTGACGGTGATGGTAGTGACGGTGGTGACGGTGATGGTAGTGACGGTGATGGTAACGGTGGTGACTGTGACGGTGGTGACTGTGACGGTGGTGACGGTGATGGTAACGATGGTGACTTTGACGGTAGTGACGGTGATGGTGATGGTAACGGTGGTGACTGTGACGGTAGTGACGGTGATGGTGGCGACGGTGATGGTGGCGACGGTGATGGTAGTGACGGTGGTGACTTTGACGGTTGTGACGGTGATGGTAACGGTGGTGACTGTGACGGTGGTGACGGTGATGGTAACGGTGGTGACTATGATGGTAGTGACGGTGATGGTAGTGACGGTGATGGTAGTGACGGTGGTGACTGTGATGATAGTGACGGTGATGGTAGTGACGGTGGTGACGGTGATGGTAGTGACGGTGATGGTAGTGACGGTGGTGACGGTGATGGTAGTGACGGTGATGGTAGTGACGGTGATGGTAGTGACGGTGGTGACGGTGATGGTAACGGTGGTGACTGTGACGGTGGTGACTGTGACGGTAGTGACGGTGGTGACTGTGATGGTGGTGACTGTGACGGTAGTGACGGTGGTGACGGTGATGGTAGTGACGGTGATGGTAGTGACGGTGGTGACGGTGATGGTAGTGACGGTGATGGTAGTGACGGTGGTGACGGTGATGGTAGTGATGGTGATGGTAACGGTGGTGACTGTGACGGTGGTGACTGTGACGGTGGTGACGGTGATGGTAACGATGGTGACTTTGACGGTAGTGACGGTGATGGTGATGGTAACGGTGGTGACTGTGACGGTAGTGACGGTGATGGTGGCGACGGTGATGGTGGCGACGGTGATGGTAGTGACGGTGGCGACGGTGATGGTGGTGACTATGATGGTAGTGACGGTGATGACGACGGTGATGGTAGTGACGGTGGCGACGGTGATGGTGGTGACTATGATGGTAGTGACGGTGGCGACGGTGATGGTGGTGACGGTGATGGTGGTGACGGTGATGACGACGGTGATGGTAGTGACGGTGGCGACGGTGATGGTGGTGACTATGATGGTAGTGACGGTGGCGACGGTGATGGTGGTGACGGTGATGGTGGCGACGGTGATGGTGGTGACGGTGACGGTAGTGACGGTGGTGACTTTGACGGTGGCGACGGTGATGGTGGCGACGGTGATGGTGGTGACGGTGGTGACTTTGATGGTAGTGACGGTGGTGACGGTGATGGTAGTGACGGTGGTGACTATGATGGTAGTGACGGTGATGGTAGTGACGGTGATGGTAGTGACGGTGGTGACGGTGATGGTAGTGACGGTGATGGTAGTGACGGTGGTGACGGTGATGGTAGTGACGGTGATGGTAACGGTGGTGACTGTGACGGTGGTGACTGTGACGGTGGTGACGGTGATGGTAACGATGGTGACTTTGACGGTAGTGACGGTGATGGTGATGGTAACGGTGGTGACTGTGACGGTAGTGACGGTGATGGTGGCGACGGTGATGGTGGCGACGGTGATGGTAGTGACGGTGGTGACTTTGACGGTTGTGACGGTGATGGTAACGGTGGTGACTGTGACGGTGGTGACGGTGATGGTAACGGTGGTGACTATGATGGTAGTGACGGTGATGGTAGTGACGGTGATGGTAGTGACGGTGGTGACTGTGATGATAGTGACGGTGATGGTAGTGACGGTGGTGACGGTGATGGTAGTGACGGTGATGGTAGTGACGGTGGTGACGGTGATGGTAGTGACGGTGATGGTAGTGACGGTGATGGTAGTGACGGTGGTGACGGTGATGGTAACGGTGGTGACTGTGACGGTGGTGACTGTGACGGTAGTGACGGTGGTGACTGTGATGGTGGTGACTGTGACGGTAGTGACGGTGGTGAC
Organism: Petromyzon marinus; assembly: GCF_048934315.1. Taxonomy (NCBI): domain Eukaryota; kingdom Metazoa; phylum Chordata; class Hyperoartia; order Petromyzontiformes; family Petromyzontidae; genus Petromyzon; species Petromyzon marinus. The sequence goes on along the minus strand of NC_133740.1, from coordinate 8,245,747 downwards.
GGTGATGGTAGTGACGGTGATGGTAGTGACGGTGGTGACGGTGATGGTAGTGACGGTGATGGTAGTGACGGTGGTGACGGTGATGGTAGTGATGGTGATGGTAACGGTGGTGACTGTGACGGTGGTGACTGTGACGGTGGTGACGGTGATGGTAACGATGGTGACTTTGACGGTAGTGACGGTGATGGTGATGGTAACGGTGGTGACTGTGACGGTAGTGACGGTGATGGTGGCGACGGTGATGGTGGCGACGGTGATGGTAGTGACGGTGGCGACGGTGATGGTGGTGACGGTGATGGTGGTGACGGTGATGACGACGGTGATGGTAGTGACGGTGGCGACGGTGATGGTGGTGACTATGATGGTAGTGACGGTGGCGACGGTGATGGTGGTGACGGTGATGGTGGCGACGGTGATGGTGGCGACGGTGACGGTAGTGACGGTGGTGACGGTGATGGTGGTGACGGTGATGGTGGCGACGGTGATGGTGGCGACTGTGACGGTGGTGACGGTGATGACGACGGTGATGGTGGTGACGGTGATGGTAGTGACGGTGATGACTGTGACGGTGGTGACGGTGGCGACTGTGACGGTTGCGACGGTGATGGTGGTGACGGTGGTGACTTTGATGGTAGTGACGGTGGTGACGACGGTGGCGACGGTGATGGTGGCGACGGTGATGGTGGTGACGGTGACGGTAGTGACGGTGGTGACTTTGACGGTGGCGACGGTGATGGTGGCGACGGTGATGGTGGTGACGGTGGTGACTTTGATGGTAGTGACGGTGGTGACGGTGATGGTAGTGACGGTGGTGACTATGATGGTAGTGACGGTGATGGTAGTGACGGTGATGGTAGTGACGGTGGTGACGGTGATGGTAGTGACGGTGATGGTAGTGACGGTGGTGACGGTGATGGTAGTGACGGTGATGGTAACGGTGGTGACTGTGACGGTGGTGACTGTGACGGTGGTGACGGTGATGGTAACGATGGTGACTTTGACGGTAGTGACGGTGATGGTGATGGTAACGGTGGTGACTGTGACGGTAGTGACGGTGATGGTGGCGACGGTGATGGTGGCGACGGTGATGGTAGTGACGGTGGTGACTTTGACGGTTGTGACGGTGATGGTAACGGTGGTGACTGTGACGGTGGTGACGGTGATGGTAACGGTGGTGACTATGATGGTAGTGACGGTGATGGTAGTGACGGTGATGGTAGTGACGGTGGTGACTGTGATGATAGTGACGGTGATGGTAGTGACGGTGGTGACGGTGATGGTAGTGACGGTGATGGTAGTGACGGTGGTGACGGTGATGGTAGTGACGGTGATGGTTGTGACGGTGATGGTAGTGACGGTGGTGACGGTGATGGTAACGGTGGTGACTGTGACGGTGGTGACTGTGACGGTAGTGACGGTGGTGACTGTGATGGTGGTGACTGTGACGGTAGTGACGGTGGTGACGGTGATGGTAGTGACGGTGATGGTAGTGACGGTGGTGACGGTGATGGTAGTGACGGTGATGGTAGTGACGGTGGTGACGGTGATGGTAGTGATGGTGATGGTAACGGTGGTGACTGTGACGGTGGTGACTGTGACGGTGGTGACGGTGATGGTAACGATGGTGACTTTGACGGTAGTGACGGTGATGGTGATGGTAACGGTGGTGACTGTGACGGTAGTGACGGTGATGGTGGCGACGGTGATGGTGGCGACGGTGATGGTAGTGACGGTGGTGACTTTGACGGTAGTGACGATGGTAACGGTGGTGACTGTGACGGTGGTGACGGTGATGGTAACGGTGGTGACTATGATGGTAGTGACGGTGATGGTAGTGACGGTGGTGATGGTGATGGTAGTGACAGTGGTGACTATGATGGTAGTGACGGTGATGGTAGTGACGGTGATGGTAGTGATGGTGGTGACGGTGATGGTAGTGACGGTGATGGTAGTGACGGTGGTGACGGTGATGGTAGTGACGGTGATGGTAACGGTGGTGACTGTGACGGTGGTGACTGTGACGGTAGTGACGGTGATGGTAGTGACGGTGGTGACGGTGATGGTAGTGACGGTGATGGTAGTGACGGTGGTGACGGTGATGGTAACGGTGGTGACTGTGACGGTGGTGACGGTGATGGTAGTGACGGTGATGGTAACGGTGGTGACTGTGACGGTAGTGACAGTGATGGTAGTGACGGTGATGGTAATGGTGGTGACTGTGACGGTGGTGACAGTGATGGTAGTGACGGTGATGGTGGTGACGGTGATGGTAGTGACGGTGATGGTGGTAACGGTGATGGTGGTGACGGTGATGGTAACGGTGGTGACTTTGACAGTAGTGACGGTGATGGTGATGGTAAAACGGTGGTGACTGACGGTGGTGACGGTGATGGTAGTGACGGTGATGGTAGTGACGGTGATGGTAACGGTGGTGACTGTGACGGTAGTGACGGCGATGGCAGTTGACAGTAGTGATGGTAGTGACGGTGACAGTAGTGACGTTAACGGTGATGGTAGTGATGGTGACAGTAACAGTGACAGTAGTGACAGTAACGGTGATGGTAGTGAAGGTGACGGTGATGGTAGTAACAGTGACAGTAACGGTGATGGTAGTGACGGTGACAGTAACGGCGATGGTAGTGACGGTGACAGTAATGGCGATGGTAGTGACGGTGACGGTGACGGTAGTGACGCTAACGGTGATGGTAGTAACAGTGACAGTAACGGTGATGGTAGTGACGGTGACAGTAACGGCGATGGTAGCGACGGTGACGGTGACGGTAGTGATGGTGACGGTGATGGTAGTGACGCTGACGGTGATGGTAGTGACGGTGACAGTAGTGAAAGTAACGGTGATGATAGTGACGGTAACGGTGACGGTAGTGAAGGTGACGGTAGTGACGGTGACGGTGACAGTAGTGACGCTGACGGTAGTGACGGTGACGGTGATGGTAGTGACGCTGACGGTGATGGTAGTGACGGTGACAGTAACGGTGACGATAGTGACAGTAACGGTGATGGTAGTGACGCTGACGGTAACGGTAGTGACATTGACGGTGATGGTAGTGACGCTGACGGTGATGGTAGTGACGGTGACAGTAACAGTGACAGTAGTGACAGTAACGGTGACGATAGTGACGGTAACGGTGACGGTAGTGACGCTGACGGTGACGGTAGTGACATTGACGGTGACGGTAGTGACGCTGACGGTGATGGTAGTGACGGTGACAGTAACAGTGACAGTAGTGACAGTAACGGTAACGATAGTGACGGTAACGGTGACGGTAGTGACGCTGACGGTGACGGTAGTGACGCTGACGGTGACGGTAGTGACGCTGACGGTGACGGTAGTGACGCTGACGGTAGTGACGCTGACGGTGATGGTAGTGACAGTAGCAGTGACAATAGTGACAGTAACGGTGACGGTAGTGACGCTAACGGTGACGGTAGTGACGCTGACGGTGACGGTAGCGACGCTCGTGACGCCGCGCCGCTCACTCTCGTGGACAGAGGGGGGAAAGGACGACTCACAGAGCGAGGGAGGATGACTCAGAGAAAGAGAGAGAGAGAACTCAAAGAGGGATAGGGGGGGGAGAGGGGGGGCGGATTACTCGCACAGACAGGGGAGGACTCGGAGAGAGGGCGAGCGTGGGCGAGCGTGGGCGAGCGTGGGCGAGCGTGGGCGAGCGTGGGCGAGCGTGGGCTACCCCCGTCGGCAGGGCTGCACGGGTCGGTGTCGTCGAGGTCGTCAACGGAGGACATGGTGCCTGTGGACGGGGTGCGGGGCAGCTTGCGGATGAAATCGCCTGGGTGCAGACGTCACACGGTGGAGGTGGGGGGGGAGGGGAGAGGGCGAGAGGGGGATCATGCTATGATCTACAGCCCCTTCGCTAATTTTCAGAGAGGGGGCTGCCACTTTCACCGATACCATATGAAACCATCGGTGGTTGGACAGCAGCAGCGGCGGCAGGACGATGATGGGGGTGCGACAGGAGGCGCACTGAGGGCCACCAGGGGCCGCCAGTGTCTCGCGGTGGCCTTGCAATGAAGAACCACTGCTCTAGGCGATCACCGCCATCAAAGATCACCCCCCGCCATTTTAGGGCCTTAACAGACTGTCGGGGCAAGTGCCGTTAGTAAGTGGCAGCACCGACAAAGCCCGGCACACTGTGGCAGACGAGGGGGGTTGGCGGTCAACACCACCACCACCACCACCACCACGGCCCGCCCGGCCGCCTTTGTCTCCCTAGGCCCAGATATGGGCACCGCGTTGGCGAGGAGATGTTAACTGCCGAGACCAACTCGGCCTCAAACGAGTACCTGGTGCAGTGTGTAAACATCACCGCTGGGGAGACAAAGGCGGCAGCTGTACCGGCCTTAACATCTCGTCACAGTGGCTAGGAGATGTTAACTACCTCGCCTGGTATACAGGAGGTCGTGGGTTCAATAATGACCCTGACGCCTGCTGTATATTTGGAGTTTGCATGTGGCTAGGAGATGTTAACTACCTCGCCTGGTATACAGGAGGTCGTGGGTTCAATAATGACCCTGACGCCTGCTGTGTATTTGGAGTTGCATGTGGCTAGGAGATGTTAACTCTCTCGCCTGCTATACAGGAGGTCGTAGGTTGAATTCGACCCTGACTCCTGCTGTATATTTGGAGTTGCATGTGGCTAGGAGATGTTAACTCTCTCGCCTGGTATACAGGAGGTTGTGCGTTCAATAATGACCCTGACGCCTGCTGTGTAAATGGAGTTGCATGTGGCGAGGAGATGTTAACTACCTCGCCTGGTATACAGGAGGTCGTGGGTTCAATAATGACCCTGACGCCTGCTGTGTATTTGGAGTTGCATGTGGCTAGGAGATGTTAACTCTCTCGCCTGCTATACAGGAGGTCGTAGGTTGAATTCGACCCTGACTCCTGCTGTATATTTGGAGTTGCATGTGGCTAGGAGATGTTAACTCTCTCGCCTGGTATACAGGAGGTTGTGCGTTCAATAATGACCCTGACGCCTGCTGTGTAAATGGAGTTGCATGTGGCGAGGAGATGTTAACTACCTCGCCTGCTATACAGGAGGTCGTGGGTTGAATCCCGACCCTGATGCCTGCTGTGTATTTGGAGTTGCATGTGGCTAGGAGATGTTAACTACCTCGCCTGCTATACAGGAGGTCGCGGGCTCGATCCTGACCCTGACGCCTGCTGTATATTTGTAGTTTGCATGTGGCTAGATGTTAACTACCTCGCCTGGTACACAGGAGGTCGTGGGTTCAATAATGACCCTGACACCTGCTGTGTATTTGGAGTTGCATGTGGCTGGGAGATGTTAACTCTCTCGCCTGGTATACAGGAGGTCGTGGGTTCAATAATGACCCTGACGCCTGCTGTATATTTGTAGTTTGCATGTGGCTCGGAGATGTTAACTACCTCGCCTGCTGTACAGGAGGTCGTGGGCTCGATCCTGACCCTGATGCCCGCTGCTGTATATTTGGAGTTTGCATGGTTCTCCCCGTGGTCGCGTGGATTTTTCTCCCAGCCCTCCTGTTTGTTTCCTCCGCGTTTATAGAATCATGGGTTTAAGAGTGTTTGGACGCTAATCGATTTCCAGGCGATAAGCCACTCCGTTGAGCTATCATTTGTGATAGCCAGGTCGCTTGTGAAAAAGAGCTACGTAGTTCACCGGTGCCTCACCTTGTAAAAATAAAAATAAGTTGAGCTCAGTTTAATTATTCGCCGTCACTGATACGCTGCTGGCTTTGAGCAGGAATTCGAACTCGGGTCACAGGGTGTGTGCAACCACTGCACCCACCGCTCTCCGTATATACACACACACAAAGACAAAGGATCCTCCCCACCATGTAGCTGTTAACAGGCCGCTGGGGCAAGGGCTGTTAGCAAGTAGCAGCAACGGCAGTGTTGGCTGGCACCGTGGCACCACGAGGTGGATCTGCGTGGTTGTGGTGGAGTGGTTGTGTGGTGGCATGGTGCGGTGTGGATATGGTGTGATGTGGCAGTGTGGTTGTGGTGGTGGTGGTGATGATGATGGTAGTAATTGTGGTGCTTGCGGTGGTGATGGTAGTAGTAATTGTGGTGGTGGTGGTGGTGGTGATGATGATGGTAGTAATTGTGGTGCTTGCGGTGGTGATGGTAGTAGTAATTGTGGTGGTGGTGGTGGTGATGATGATGATCGTAGTAATTGTGGTGCTTGCGGTGGTGATGGTAGTAGTAATTGTGGTGGTGGTGGTGATGATGATGATGGTAGTAATTGTGGTGCTTGCGGTGGTGATGGTAGTAGTAATTGTGGTGGTGGTGGTGATGATGATGATGGTAGTAATTGTGGTGCTTGCGGTGGTGATGGTAGTAGTAATTGTGGTGGTGGTGGTGGTGATGATGATGGTAGTAATTGTGGTGCTTGCGGTGGCGATGGTAGTAGTAACTGTGGTGGTGGTGGTGATGATGATGATGGTAGTAATTGTGGTGCTTGCGGTGGTGGTGGTGGTGATGGTAGTAGTAATTGTGGTGGTGGTGGTAGTAATTGTGGTGCTTGCAGTGGTGATGGTAGTAGTAATTGTGGTGGTGGTGGTGGTGGTGATGATGATGGTAGTAATTGTGGTGCTTGCGGTGGTGATGGTAGTAGTAATTGTGGTGGTGGTGGTGATGATGATGGTAGTAATTGTGGTGCTTGCGGTGGTGATGGTAGTAGTAATTGTGGTGGTGGTGGTGATGGTAGTAGTAATTGTGGTGGTGGTGATGGTAGTAGTAATTGTGGTGGTGGTGGTGGTGCTTGTGGTGATGATGGTAGTAGTAATTGTGGTGGTGGTGGTGATGGTAGTAGTAATTGTGGTGGTGGTGGTGCTTGTGGTGGTGATGGTAGTAGTAATTGTGGTGGTGGTGGTGGTGATGGTAGTAGTAATTGTGGTGGTGGTGGTGGTGGTGATGATGATGGTAGTAATTGTGGTGCTTGCGGTGGTGATGGTAGTAGTAACTGTGGTGGTTGCGAAGGTGGTAGCACCAGCCGCCCGTGCCCCCCTGCGCGTCGCTCATGGAGCAGGTGGTGGTTCCGGTCGTGCGGTGGTGTGGCTATGGTGGTGGTGGTGGTGCGGTCGTGCGGTTGTGGTGTGGTTGTGGCCGCCAGGTGCCACCTACCGGGGCTGGCGGAGGGCGAGTCGAGCGAGCGCGACTCGCTGCTGCCGCTACCGCTGTCCGTGTCGCTCACCCCGCCCACCAGCCAGCTCCTGCCCCGCGACGCCTCACCTGCAACCGCGCCACACCGCCACACCGCCACACCACACCGCCACACCGCCACGCCACACCGTGAGCGCACCGCACGCGGGCGCCGCGTCAACTCGCGCCGCTACCGACGCCCGCCGTCAACGCACGCCTACCGCACACCCTGCCGCCCACCGTGCTCCGCCCCCCTTCCGGCGTGGCTCACCCTGCCCCCCACTGTGCCGCCCCCACGTCTCACTGTGCCCCCCTCCCTCCCCCCCCCCGCGGCTCACCCTTGCCGTTGAGCTTGAGCGAGCCCTTGGAGTCGCCACGGGGAGGAGGAGGAGACGCGACGGAGCACTGCTCAGAGCTCCCGGAGTCCTCACGGCCCAGCTTACGCTCCCTGGACACCCACGCATGCACACGCACAGACACACACACACAAATAAAGACAAAGATCCCCCGCATTGCCTTCGCAGACTGTTGGGTCAAGTGCTGTTAGCGAGCGCCCTATGAAGGCCAGAATGGCACACGAGGGGGTGGGTGGCCAGCACCACGCCCGTCCGCCTTTGTCTCCCTAGTGGCGATGTTTACTACACAGCACCAGGTACTCATTTGAGGCCGAGTCGACCTCGGGGAGGCCCAGGACAGTAAGTGTAAGTCTATGTCTCTGTGTGTAAGTCTATGTCTCTGTATGCAAGTCTATGTCTCTATGTAAGTGTATGTCTCTGTGTGTAAGTCTATGTCTCTGTGTGTAAGTGTATGTCTCTGTGTGTATGTCTATGTCTCTGTATGTAAGTCTATGGCTCTGTGTGTAAGTCTATGTCTCTGTGTGTAAGTCTATGTCTCTGTATGTAAGTCTATGTCTCTGTGTGTTAAGTGTATGTCTCTATGTAAGTGTATGTCTCTGTGTGTAAGTGTATGCCTCTGTATGTAAGTGTATGTCTCTGTGTTAAGTGTATGTCTCTGTGTTAAGTGTATGTCTCTGTGTGTAAGTCTATGTCTCTGTGTGTAAGTCTATGTCTCTGTGTGTAAGTCTATGTCTCTGTATGTAAGTCTATGTCTCTGTGTGTAAGTCTATGTCTCTGTATGTAAGTCTACGTCTCTGTGTGTTAAGTGTATGTCTCTATGTAAGTCTATGGCTCTGTATGTAAGTGTATGTCTCTGTGTGTAAGTGTATGTCTCTGTGTGTAAGTCTATGTCTCTGTGTGTAAGTCTATGTCTCTGTGTGTAAGTCTATGTCTCTGTGTGTAAGTCTATGTCTCTGTATGTAAGTCTATGTCTCTGTGTGTAAGTCTATGTCTCTGTGTGTAAGTCAATGTCTCTGTGTGTAAGTCAATGTCTCTGTGTGTGAGTCTATGTCTCTGTGTGTAAGTCTATGTCTCTGTGTGTAAGTCTATGTCTCTGTGTGTAAGTCTATGTCTCTGTATGTAAGTCTATGTCTCTGTGTGTTAAGTGTATGTCTCTATGTAAGTCTATGGCTCTGTATGTAAGTGTATGTCTCTGTGTGTAAGTGTATGTCTCTGTGTGTAAGTAAGTCTATGTCTCTGTGTGTAAGTCTATGTCTCTGTGTGTAAGTCTATGTCTCTGTATGTAAGTCTATGTCTCTGTGTGTAAGTCTATGTCTCTGTGTGTTAAGTGTATGTCTCTATGTAAGTCTATGGCTCTGTATGTAAGTGTATGTCTCTGTGTGTAAGTGTATGTCTCTGTGTGTAAGTGTATGTCTCTGTGTGTAAGTCTATGTCTCTGTGTGTAAGTCTATGTCTCTGTGTGTAAGTCTATGTCTCTGTATGTAAGTCTATGTCTCTGTGTGTAAGTCTATGTCTCTGTATGTAAGTCTATGTCTCTGTGTGTGAGTCTATGTCTCTGTGTGTAAGTCTATGTCTCTGTGTGTAAGTCTATGTCTCTGTGTGTAAGTGTATGTCTCTGTATGTAAGTGTATGTCTCTGTGTGTAAGTCTATGTCTCTGTGTGTAAGTCAATGTCTCTGTGTGTAAGTCAATGTCTCTGTGTGTGAGTCTATGTCTCTGTGTGTAAGTCTATGTCTCTGTGTGTAAGTCTATGTCTCTGTGTGTAAGTCTATGTCTCTGTATGTAAGTCTATGTCTCTGTGTGTTAAGTGTATGTCTCTATGTAAGTCTATGGCTCTGTATGTAAGTGTATGTCTCTGTGTGTAAGTGTATGTCTCTGTGTGTAAGTAAGTCTATGTCTCTGTGTGTAAGTCTATGTCTCTGTGTGTAAGTCTATGTCTCTGTATGTAAGTCTATGTCTCTGTGTGTAAGTCTATGTCTCTGTGTGTTAAGTGTATGTCTCTATGTAAGTCTATGGCTCTGTATGTAAGTGTATGTCTCTGTGTGTAAGTGTATGTCTCTGTGTGTAAGTGTATGTCTCTGTGTGTAAGTCTATGTCTCTGTGTGTAAGTCTATGTCTCTGTGTGTAAGTCTATGTCTCTGTATGTAAGTCTATGTCTCTGTGTGTAAGTCTATGTCTCTGTATGTAAGTCTATGTCTCTGTGTGTGAGTCTATGTCTCTGTGTGTAAGTCTATGTCTCTGTGTGTAAGTCTATGTCTCTGTGTGTAAGTGTATGTCTCTGTATGTAAGTCTATGTCTCTGTGTGTAAGTCTATGTCTCTGTATGTAAGTCTGTCTCTGTGTGTTAAGTGTATGTCTCTATGTAAGTCTATGGCTCTGTATGTAAGTGTATGTCTCTGTGTGTAAGTGTATGTCTCTGTGTGTAAGTCTATGTCTCTGTGTGTAAGTCTATGTCTCTGTGTGTAAGTCTATGTCTCTGTGTGTAAGTCTATGTCTCTGTATGTAAGTCTATGTCTCTGTGTGTAAGTCTATGTCTCTGTATGTAAGTCTATGTCTCTGTGTGTTAAGTGTATGTCTCTATGTAAGTCTATGGCTCTGTATGTAAGTGTATGTCTCTGTGTGTAAGTGTATGTCTCTGTGTGTAAGTCTATGTCTCTGTGTGTAAGTCAATGTCTCTGTGTGTAAGTCTATGTCTCTGTGTGTGAGTCTATGTCTCTGTGTGTAAGTCTATGTCTCTGTGTGTAAGTCTATGTCTCTGTGTGTAAGTGTATGTCTCTGCATGTAAGTCTATGTCTCTGTGTGTAAGTCTATGTCTCTGTGTGTAAGTGTATGTCTCTGTGTGTAAGTCTATGTCTCTGTGTGTGAGTCTATGTCTCCGTGTGTAAGTGTATGTCTCTGTGTGTAAGTGTATGTCTCTGTGTGTAAGTCTATGTCTCTGTGTGTAAGTCTATGGCTCTGTGTGTGAGTGTACGTCTCTGTGTGTAAGTCTATGTCTCTGTGTGTAAGTCTATGGCTCTGTATGTAAGTGTATGTCTCTGTGTGTAAGTGTATGTCTCTGTATGTAAGTGTATGTCTCTGTGTGTGAGTCTATGTCTCTGTATGTAAGTCTATGTCTCTGTGTGTAAGTCTATGTCTCTGTGTGTAAGTGTATGTCTCTGTATGTAAGTGTATGTCTCTGTGTGTAAGTGTATATCTCTGTATGTAAGTGTATGTCTCTGTGTGTAAGTCTATGTCTCTGTGTGTAAGTCTATGTCTCTGTGTGTAAGTCTATGTCTCTGTGTGTAAGTCTATGTCTCTGTGTGTAAGTCTGTGTCTCTGTGTGTAAGTCTGTGTCTCTGTGTGTGAGTCTATGTCTCTGTGTGTGAGTCTATGTCTCTGTGTGTGAGTCTATGGCTCTGTGTGTAAGTGTATGTCTCTGTGTGTAAGTCTGTGTCTCTGTGTGTAAGTCTATGTCTTTGTGTGTAAGTGTATGTCTCTGTGTGTAAGTGTATGTCTCTGTGTGTAAGTCTATGTCTCTGTGTGTAAGTCTATGTCTCTGTGTGTAAGTCTATGTCTCCGTGTGTAAGTGTATGTCTCTGTGTGTAAGTCTATGTCTCTGTGTGTAAGTCTGTCTCTGTGTGTAAGTCTATGTCTCTGTGTGTAAGTCTATGGCTCTGTGTGTAAGTCTATGGCTCTGTGTGTAAGTCTATGTCTCTGTGTGTAAGCCTATGTCTCTGTGTGTAAGTCTATGTCTCTGTGTGTAAGTCTATGGCTCTGTGTGTAAGTCTATGTCTCTGTGTGTAAGTCTATGGCTCTGTATGTAAGTGTATGTCTCTGTGTGTAAGTGTATGTCTCTGTGTGTAAGTCTATGTCTCTGTGTGTGAGTCTATGTCTCTGTGTGTACGTCTGTCTCTGTGTGTGAGTCTATGGCTCTGTATGTGAGTCTATGTCTCTGTGTGTAAGTCTATGTCTCTGTGTGTAAGTCTATGTCTCTGTGTGTAAGTCTATGTCTCTGTGTGTAAGTCTATGTCTCTGTGTGTAAGTCTATGTCTCTGTATGTAAGTCTATGTCTCTGTGTGTAAGTCTATGTCTCTGTATGTAAGTCTATGTCTCTGTGTGTTAAATGTATGTCTCTATGTAAGTCTATGGCTCTGTATGTAAGTGTATGTCTCTGTGTGTAAGTGTATGTCTCTGTGTGTAAGTCTATGTCTCTGTGTGTAAGTCAATGTCTCTGTGTGTAAGTCTATGTCTCTGTGTGTGAGTCTATGTCTCTGTGTGTAAGTCTATGTCTCTGTGTGTAAGTCTATGTCTCTGTGTGTAAGTGTATGTCTCTGCATGTAAGTCTATGTCTCTGTGTGTAAGTCTATGTCTCTGTGTGTAAGTGTATGTCTCTGTGTGTAAGTCTACGTCTCTGTGTGTGAGTCTATGTCTCCGTGTGTAAGTGTATGTCTCTGTGTGTAAGTCTATGTCTCTGTGTGTAAGTCTATGGCTCTGTGTGTGAGTGTACGTCTCTGTGTGTAAGTCTATGTCTCTGTGTGTAAGTCTATGGCTCTGTATGTAAGTGTATGTCTCTGTGTGTAAGTGTATGTCTCTGTATGTAAGTGTATGTCTCTGTGTGTGAGTCTATGTCTCTGTATGTAAGTCTATGTCTCTGTGTGTAAGTCTATGTCTCTGTGTGTAAGTGTATATCTCTGTATGTAAGTGTATGTCTCTGTGTGTAAGTGTATGTCTCTGTGTGTAAGTCTATGTCTCTGTGTGTAAGTCTATGTCTCTGTGTGTAAGTCTATGTCTCTGTGTGTAAGTCTATGTCTCTGTGTGTAAGTCTGTGTCTCTGTGTGTAAGTCTGTGTCTCTGTGTGTGAGTCTATGTCTCTGTGTGTGAGTCTATGTCTCTGTGTGTGAGTCTATGGCTCTGTGTGTAAGTGTATGTCTCTGTGTGTAAGTCTGTGTCTCTGTGTGTAAGTCTATGTCTTTGTGTGTAAGTGTATGTCTCTGTGTGTAAGTGTATGTCTCTGTGTGTAAGTGTATGTCTCTGTGTGTAAGTCTATGTCTCTGTGTGTAAGTCTATGTCTCTGTGTGTAAGTCTATGTCTCCGTGTGTAAGTGTATGTCTCCGTGTGTAAGTGTATGTCTCTGTGTGTAAGTCTATGTCTCTGTGTGTAAGTCTGTCTCTGTGTGTAAGTCTATGTCTCTGTGTGTAAGTCTATGGCTCTGTGTGTAAGTCTATGGCTCTGTGTGTAAGTCTATGTCTCTGTGTGTAAGCCTATGTCTCTGTGTGTAAGTCTATGTCTCTGTGTGTAAGTCTATGGCTCTGTGTGTAAGTCTATGTCTCTGTGTGTAAGTCTATGTCTCTGTATGTAAGTGTATGTCTCTGTGTGTAAGTGTATGTCTCTGTGTGTAAGTCTATGTCTCTGTGTGTGAGTCTATGTCTCTGTGTGTACGTCTGTCTCTGTGTGTGAGTCTATGGCTCTGTATGTGAGTCTATGTCTCTGTGTGTAAGTCTATGGCTCTGTGTGTAAGTGTATGTCTCTGTGTGTAAGTCTGTGTCTCTGTGTGTAAGTCTATGTCTTTGTGTGTAAGTGTATGTCTCTGTGTGTAAGTGTATGTCTCTGTGTGTAAGTGTATGTCTCTGTGTGTAAGTCTATGTCTCTGTGTGTAAGTCTATGTCTCTGTGTGTAAGTCTATGTCTCCGTGTGTAAGTGTATGTCTCCGTGTGTAAGTGTATGTCTCTGTGTGTAAGTCTATGTCTCTGTGTGTAAGTCTGTCTCTGTGTGTAAGTCTATGTCTCTGTGTGTAAGTCTATGGCTCTGTGTGTAAGTCTATGGCTCTGTGTGTAAGTCTATGTCTCTGTGTGTAAGCCTATGTCTCTGTGTGTAAGTCTATGTCTCTGTGTGTAAGTCTATGGCTCTGTGTGTAAGTCTATGTCTCTGTGTGTAAGTCTATGTCTCTGTATGTAAGTGTATGTCTCTGTGTGTAAGTGTATGTCTCTGTGTGTAAGTCTATGTCTCTGTGTGTAAGTCTATGTCTCTGTGTGTAAGCCTATGTCTCTGTGTGTAGGTCTATGGCTCTGTGTGTAAGTCTATGGCCTGTGTGTAAGTCTATGGCTCTGTGTGTAAGTGTATGTCTCTGTGTGTAAGTCTATGTCTCTGTGTGTAAGTGTATGTCTCTGTGTGTAAGTCTATGTCTCTGTGTGTAAGTGTACGTCTCTGTGTGTAAGTGTACGTCTCTGTGTGTGAGTCTATGGCTCTGTGTGTAAGTGTATGTCTCTGTGTGTCAGTGTATGTCTCTGTATGTAAGTCTATGTCTCTGTGTAAGTGTGTCTCTGTGTGTAAGTGTATGTCTCTTTGTGTAAGTCTATGTCTCTGTGTGTAAGTCTATGTCTCTGTGTGTAAGTCTATGTCTCTGTGTGTAAGTGTATGTCTCTGTGTGTAAGTTTATGTCTCTGTGTGTCAGTGTATGTCTCTGTGTGTAAGTCTATGTCTCCGTGTGTAAGTCTATGTCTCTGTGTGTAACTAGGTCTCTGTGTGTAAGTCTATGTCTCTGTGTGTAAGTCTATGTCTCTGTGTGTAAGTCTATGTCTCTGTGTGTAAGTGTATGTCTCTGTGTGTAAGTCTATGTCTCTGTGTGTAAGTGTATGCCTCTGTGTGTAAGTCTATGTCTCTGTGTGTAACTAGGTCTCTGTGTGTAAGTCTATGTCTCTGTATGTAAGTCTATGTCTCTGTGTGTAAGTCTATGTCTCTGTGTGTAAGTCTATTTCTGCGTGTGTAAGTCTATGTCTCTGTGTGTAAGTGTATGTCTCTGTGTGTTAAGTGTATGTCTCTGTGTGTAAGTCTATGTCTTTGTGTGTAAGTGTATGTCTCTGTGTGTAAGTCTATGTCTTTGTGTGTAAGTGTATGTCTCTGTGTGTAGGTGTATGTCTCTGTGTGTGAGTCTATGTCTCTGTGTGTAAGTCTATGTCTCTGTGTGTAAGTCTATGTCTCTGTGTGTAAGTCTATGTCTCTGTGTGTAAGTCTATGTCTCTGTGTGTATGTCTATGTCTCTGTGTGTGAGTCTATGTCTCTGTGTGTAAGGGGTCGTGGTAGTGGGGGAGGGTAGTGGTGGTGGCGGTGGCTAGTGGTGGCGGTCGTGGGTATTGGTGGGTGGCAGTGGGTAGTAGCGCGTGGTAGTGCGTGGTGGCCATGATCGTGGGTGGTGTGTGGTCGCGGTGGCAGTGCGTAGTGGTCGTTGTGGTGGTAGCGGTGGCGGTAGTGGGTGGTGGCCGTAGTCGAGGTGGTGGCGAAGGTTGGTGGTAGCGCGTGGGTGGTGGTGGTGGAGGTGGCGGTTGGTGCTAATCGACGGGTGGTGGCGGTAGCGGTGGCAGTAGTGGGTGGTGGCCGTAGTCGAGGTGGTGGCGAAGGTTGGTGGTAGCGCGTGGGTGGTGGCGGTGGTGGTGGCGGTTGGTGCTAATCGACGGGTGGTGATGGCGGTAGCGGTGGTGGTAGTGGGTGGTGGCTGTAGTCGAGGTGGTGGCGAAGGTTGGTGGTAGCGCGTGGGTGGTGGTAGTGGTGGTGGTGGCGGTTGGTGCTAATCGACGGGTGGTGATGGCGGTAGCGGTGGTGGTAGTGGGTGGTGGCTGTAGTCGAGGTGGTGGCGAAGGTTGGTGGTAGTGCGTGGGTGGTGGTAGTGGCGGTGGTAATCGACGGGTGGTGGCGGTAGCGGTGGTGGTAGTGGGTGGTGGCTGTAGTCGAGGTGGTGGCGAAGGTTGGTGGTAGTGCGTGGGTGGTGGTAGTGGTGGTGGTGGCGGTTGGTGGTAATCGACGGGTGGTGATGGCGGTAGCGGTGGTGGTAGTGGGTGGTGGCTGTAGTCGAGGTGGTGGCGAAGGTTGGTGGTAGTGCGTGAGTGGTGGTGGTGGTGGTGGTGGCGGTTGGTGCTAATTGACGGGTGGTGATGGCGGTAGCGGTGGTGGTAGTGGGTGGTGGCTGTAGTCGAGGTGGTGGCGAAGGTTGGTGGTAGCGCGTGGGTGGTGGCGGTGGTGGTGGCGGTTGGTGGTAATCGACAGGTGGTGGCGGTAGCGGTGGTGGTAGTGGGTGGTGGCCATAGTCGAGGTGGTGGCGAAGGTTGGTGGTAGTGCGTGGGTGGTGGTGGTGGTGGTGGCGGTTGGTGGTAATCGACGGGTCGTGGCGGTAGCGGTGGTGGTAGTGGTTGGTGGCTGTAGTCGAGGTGGTGGCGAAGGTTGGTGGTAGCGCGTGGGTGGCGGCGGCGGTTGGCGGTAATCGACGGTTGGCGGTGCTGGTGCTGGTGCTGCTGCTAATGGCGAGTGATGGTGGGTGATGGCGAGTGATGGTGGGTGATGGCGAGTGATGGTGGGTGATGGCGAGTGATGGTGGGTGATGGCGAGTGATGGTGGGTGATGGCGAGTGATGGTGGGTGATGGCGAGTGGCGGGCACCGCTGACCGCGTGGCGGGGGACGACCGCGCTCCCTCGGCGAGGCGGCGCGCGAACGCCGCGTACTGGGCGCCCGCCACGTAGGCGTCGGTGCCCTCGTGCAGGGCCCGGTAGCGGGCGGGCAGCGCCGCTGCCTGGGTGCCCAGCAGCTCGAAGTAGGCGGCCGTCACCTACGGCGCCGGCGGACACGCCGGGGAGGAGTGGGGCGACGGTTAGCGCCGTCTGGCGGCAGTTTCGGAGATCGGAATGCGCATTCGTAACGGCGGGAGGAATCCGGTGAGCCGTGAAGCTCTTTGTCGCACACGTCCAGTAAGGGGGGTGGGGGTCCGTACCACGGGCGCGCGTTAACGGCTGTGCCACCCGCCAAGGCAGTAGAAAGCAAAGACGAAAGCAAAGATCCCCCCCACCGTGTATAGCCTCTAACAGACTGTCGGGGCAAACGCTGTTAGCAAGGCGCTCCTGTGAGCAACAGCAGCACCTACGGATGCTGGCACCGGCGCAGGAGGCAGAGGGAGGGTTGGTGACCAACTCCACACGCGCACAAAGACAAAGATCCCCCGTGTAACCTTTACAGACTGTCGGGGCAAGTGCTGTTAGGGAGTAGCACCTATGAAGGCCGGCACGGCACACAAAGAGGGTGGGGGGTGGCCAGCACCACACCTTTGTCCCCCCCAGCGGCGATGTTTACTACGCATCACACCGCGTAGCGAATTTGAGGCCGAGTGAACCTTGGGGAGACCTGGGACTGGGTCAGATAATCGTCACCGGTGTTGGTGGCTGAGTGGCCGTGAGCGGGAATCGACCTTGGGGTCGTAGCCGCAGCGTAGCGCTCACCGCTGCACCACCGCCGCTCCATCAAAACACGCAGAAACGCACCAAAAAAAGACAAAGATTCCCCGTATAACCTTAGTAAACTGTCTGGGGCAAGCGCTGTTAGCGAGCCGAGCACCTATGAAGGCCGGCACGGCACACGAGGGGGTGGCTGGGTGGCCAGCATGACTTCCGGGCCTCCTTTGTCTCCCCCGGTGGCGATGTTCACTACACACCACTACACCAGGAACTCATTTGAGGCTGAGGCGACCTAGGGGGAGGGGCCCATGACCAGTTCAGATAATCGTCACCGGTGTTGGTGGCCGTTGAGCGGGAATCGAACTCGGGTCGCCGGGTTCATAGTGCATCGTAGCGCTAACCACCACACTACCGCTCCAGCACCACACAGTGGCACACACAAAGACAAAGATCCCCCGTATAGCCTTAACAGACTGTAGGGGGCAAGTGCTGTTAGCGAGCAGCACCTACTACACTACCGCTCCCCACACACACACACACACGCACGCGGTTGTTGGCACGCTGGCGCCTCACCGTCTTGAGCGCCAGGTCGGCCCGGCGCGCCAGCTCCCGCACCTGCGTCAGCACTACCGTCTTCACGGCCTGCACCTCCTGGCGGCGCAGGCGCAGCTCCTTGGCGCTGGCGCGGTACACGGCGTCCGCCTCCTCCGCCTGCCGCCGGCACCGGCCACAGACACCACCGTCAGCACCACCAGCACAATCTCCAGCGCCTCCGTTACAACCACCGCTACCCACCGCCAGCACCGCCAGCACCACCACCAGCACCACCAGCATCATCACCACCACCATCAGCAGCAGCAGCAGCAGCACCTCCATCACCAGCACCACCACCGCCGCCGCAACCGCCACAATCGCCGCCAACAGCACCGCCGCCGTCAGCGCCAGCGCCAGGCACCGCTAGCGCCAGGCACCGTGTGTCATGTGCCAGGCACCGGCTGTGCCAGGAACCGGCTGTGCCCGGCACCGGCTGTGCCAGGCGCCGGCTGTGCCCGGCACCGGCTGTGCCCGGCGCCGGCTGTGCCCGGCGCCGGCTGTGCCCGGCGCCGGCTGTGCCCGGCGCCGGCTGTGCCCGGCGCCGGCTGTGCCAGGCGCCGGCTGTGCCCGGCGCCGGCTGTGCCCGGCGCCGGCTGTGCCCCGCACCTTCCTCAGCGCCTCCTCCTCCGTCTTGCGCTTGCGCTCCAGGGTGCGCGAGGATCCCGAGTGGACGGTGCCGGCGCCGCCGTCGGCCGGGGACGCCGTCACCGCCGCCAGCCCCTCCTCGGCGCGCGCCGCTGAGCCTCGGGCGCGCTCCAGCTCCTCGCGCCGCTGGGAGTACAGCTGGCGGGGGCACGGGAGCGGGGGAAGGGAGGGAGGGGGGGCACGCGGTCAAATGCGCGCACGGTACAAAAGACTCACGGACTGAAACGAGCGTACAGGGAGGCACGCAGAGCGATCGAGGGAGTCGGGGATGCACAGCGGCAGAGGGGGACACAGAGAGAGGCGATGAGACGCAGGGAGATACGGGGTGGGGGTGGTGGTGCAGGGAGACACAGGGAGACAGAGAGACACAGGGAGACACAGGGAGACAGAGAGACACAGGGAGACAGGGAGATACGGGGTAGGGGTGGTGGTGCAGGGAGACAGAGAGACACAGGGAGACACAGGGAGATACGGGGTGGGGGTGGTGGTGCAGGGAGACACAGGGAGATACGAGGAGACACAGGGAGACACAGGGAGATACGGGATGGGGGTGGTGGTGCAGGGAGACAGAGGGAGACAGAGACGCGAGGAGACACAGGGAGACACAGGGAGATACGGGGGAGATGGAGGGAGACAGAGAAAGAGAGACAGAGAGACACAGGGAGACACAGGGAGATACGGGGTAGGGGGGGTGGTGCAGGGAGACAGAGGGAGACAGAGAGACACAGGGAGATACGGGGTAGGGGGGGTGCAGGGAGACAGAGGGAGACAGAGAGACACAGGGAGACACAGGGAGACACAGGGAGATACGGGGTGGGGGGGGGGGGGGGTACAGGGAGACAGAGGGAGACAGAGAGACACGATGAGACACAGGGAGATACGGGAGAGATGGAGGGAGACAGAGGGAGACAGAGACACACGATGAGACACAGGGAGACACGGGGTAGGGGGAGTGCAGGGAGACAGAGGGAGACAGAGACACAGGATGAGACACAGGGAGACACAGGGAGATACGGGAGAGATGGAGGGAGACAGAGGGAGACAGAGACACACGATGAGACACAGGGAGACACGGGGGAGATGGAGGAAGACCCGTGGACAGACAGAGAGAGAGAGAGAGATGTAGAGAGGGAGACAAACGTTTAACCCCTCAGAGTACTCAACAGGCTGTTGGCACAAGTGCTGTTAGCGACCTGCACCTATGGAGGCCGGTACAGCGCGTGAAAGGGGGTGGGGGGGGGTAGGGTGGCCAGCAGCACACAAGCTACTCATTTACAGCTGAGTCGACCTAGAGGAGGCCCGGAGACCGGTTCAGATTATTCGTCACCGGTGGTGGTGGTGGTGGCGGCGAGCGGGAATCAAACTCGGGTGTGGGTCGAGTTCGAAACCTCGGCACGGCTAACCGCTGCGCCACCGCTCACCCACGTGCAAAGGCAAAAAGATCCCCCTGTCGAGAATGAACGGACCGGCGGGCCGAGTGCTGTTCGCCACTAAAGTGGCGGTGACGTCGCCACGGCGCTTGTGCCAGGCTAGGTGCACCACGCGGGCACGCAGCTTGTACCTGTCGGGCTTTCTTGAGGCTGCACTCTGCCTCGGTCTGCAACGAACACAGAGACACACACGAAGACAGAGACACACACGAAGACAGAGACACAAGAAGACAGACACACGCGCACAGACACACACGAAGACAGAGACACGAAGACAGAGACACACACGAAGACAGAGACACACGAAGACAGAGACACACGAAGACAGAGACACACACGAACACAGAGACACACACGAACACAGAGACACACACGAACACAGAGACACACACGAACACAGAGACACACACGCGCACAGACACACACGAAGACAGACACACGCGAAGACAGAGACACACACGAAGACAGAGACACACACGAAGACAAAGACACACACGAAGACAAAGACACACACGAAGACAAAGACACACACGAAGACAGACACACACGAACACAGAGACACACACGAAGACAGAGACACACACGAAGACAAAGACACACACGAAGACAGACACACGCGAAGACAGAGACACACACGAAGACAGACACACACGAAGACAGAGACACACACGAAGACAGAGACACACGGAGACAGAGACACACACGCACAGAGACATGCTCATGGTCACACGGGGAGGTCAAAGACAAAACCAAAGATCCCCCCCGGCAGCCTCTAACATACTGTCGGGACAAGTGCTGTTAAAAAAACACACACACAGACTGCTATTTTTATTTAACCAGGATAGGGCCCACTGAGCTAAACGTCACGCTTGTTCAGAAGCGACCTGGTCATCACAAATGAGAGCTCAACGAAGGGGCTTATCATCACGTGGAAATTTATGGCAGCAGCAAATTACTTGAAACGCGTGGTGATGATTTCTAAATGTGGAGGGGGAAAAACCCCGGAGGACCCGGAGAAAAATCCACGCAACCACGGAGAGAGAGACACGCAAACTCCAAATATACAGCAGGCGTCAGGGTCGGGATCGAACCCACGACCTTCCGCGTACCAGGCGAGGTAGTTAACATCTCCTAGCCACACGCAAACTCCAAATACACAGCAGGCGCCAGGGTCGGGATCGAACCCACGACCTTCCGCGCACCAGGCGAGGTAGTTAACATCTCTCCACCGCGGCACCCCATCTCGCCGCAGTGAGCAACAGTAGCACCTACGAATGCCGGCACCGGCGCAGGAGGCAACAGGGAGGGTGGGTGGCAAACACCACGTGTGCACAAAGACAAAGATCCCCCGTATAACCTCAACAGACTGTTGGGGCAAGTGCTGTTAGGGAGCAGCACCTATGAAGGCCGAAACGGTCAGTCGAAGGGGCGGTGGGTTGCCAGCACCACGCCCGGCCGCCTTCGTCTCCCCGGTGGCGATATTTACACACCCGTGTGGACCTAGGGGAGGCCTGGGACCAGTCCAGATAATCGTCACCGGTGTCGGCCGCGAGCGGGAAGTCGAACTCGGGTCAAACGTGGGTTCGTAGCGCAGCGCTAACCGCAAGACTGACGCTAAACCACGCACGCGCGTGCCCGCCCGCCCGCCTTTGTCTCCCCCGTGGAGTGGGGGGGGGAGGCAGTGTTCCGGTGGGTCCCCCTTCCCCCCGTACCAGCCGGCGCTGTCCCTTCTGCCACAGCTCCTTGAGCTCCTTCCGCTTGCGCTCGTGTTCCTCGCGCCAGCTCCGCAGAGGCTGGAGGGGTGGGGGGGGGAGTAGGGGTGGGGAGGTAATGGGGGGGGGGGGGTGGAGAGGTGGGGGGGGTGGAGAGGTGGGGGGGGTGGAGAGGTGGGGTCATGATTGTTTGTGTGTTTGTATGTTGAACTTCCGTCGCACCGTACGTAGTCAACCGTGCCAATCGGAGGTTGTATATAGTGTCGCGTATATAGTAGTGTAGTGTATATAGTAGTGTAGTGTATATAGTAGTGTAGTGTGTGTAGTAGCGTAGTGTGTGTAGTAGTGTAGTGTGTATAGTAGTGTAGTGTGTAGTAGTGTAGTGTATATAGTAGTGTAGTGTATATAGTAGTGCAGTGTGTATAGTAGTGTAGTGTGTATATAGTAGTGTAGTGTGTATATAGTAGTGTAGTGTGTGTAGTAGTGTAGTGTGTATATAGTAGTGTAGTGTGTGTAGTAGTGTAGTGTATATAGTAGTGTAGTGAATATAGTAGTGTAGTGTATATAGTAATGTAGTGTGTATAGTAGTGTAGTGAATATAGTAGTGTAGTGTATATAGTAATGTAGTGTGTATAGTAGTGTAGTGTGTATAGTAATGTAGTGTGTATAGTAATGTAGTGTGTATAGTAGTGTAGTGTGTATAGTAGTGTAGTGTGTGTAGTAGTGTAGTGTGTATAGTAGTGTAGTGTATATAGTAGTGTAGTGTGTGTAGTAGTGTAGTGTGTATAGTAGTGTAGTGTGTGTAGTAGTGTAGTGTGTATAGTAGCGTAGTGTGTATAGTGTAGTGTGTATAGTGTAGTGTAGTGTGTATAGTAATGTAGTGTGTATAGTAGTGGTGTGTATAGTAGTGTAGTGTGTGTAGTAGTGTAGTGTGTATAGTAGTGTTGTGTATATAGTAGTGTAGTGTGTATAGTAGTGTAGTGTGTGTAGTAGTATAGTGTGTATAGTAGTGTAGTGTGTGTAGTAGTGTAGTGTGTGTAGTAGTATAGTGTGTATAGTAGTGTAGTGTGTGTAGTAGTGTAGTGTGTGTAGTAGTATAGTGTGTATAGTAGCGTAGTGTGTATAGTGTAGTGTAGTGTGTATAGTGTAGTGTAGTGTGTATAGTAATGTAGTGTGTATAGTAGTGTAGTGTGTATAGTAGTGTAGTGTGTGTATAGTAGTGTAGTGTGTATAGTAGTGTGTATAGTAGTGAAGTGTGTATAGTAGTGTAGTGTGTATAGTAGTGTAGTGTATATAGTAGTGTAGTGTGTATAGTAGTGTAGTGTGTGTAGTAGTGTAGTGTGTATAGTAGTGTAGTGTGTATAGTAGTGGTGTGTAAAGTAGTGTAGTGTTTATAGTAGTGTAGTGTGTATAGTAGTGTAGTGTGTATAGTAGTGTAGGGTGTATAGTAGTGGAGTCTATAGTGGTGTAGTGTGTATAGTAGTGTAGTGTGTATAGTAGTGTATTTTGTATATAGTAGTGTAGTGTGTATAGTAGTGTAGGGTGTATAGTAGTGGAGTGTATATAGTAGTGTAGTGTGTATAGTAGTGTAGTGTGTATAGTAGTGTAGTGTGTATAGTAGTGTAGTGTGTGTAGTAGTGAAGTGTGTATAGTAGTGTAGTGTGTGTAGTAGTGAAGTGTGTGTAGTAGTGTAGTGTGTATAGTAGTGTAGTGTGTATAGTAGTGTAGTGTGTGTAGTAGTGTAGGGTGTATAGTAGTGGAGTGTAAAGTGGTGTAGTGTATATAGTAGTGTAGTTTGTATATAGTAGTGTAGTGTGTATAGTAGTGTAGGGTGTATAGTAGTGGAGTGTATATAGTAGTGTAGTGTGTATAGTAGTGTAGTGTATATAGTAGTGTAGTGTATATAGTAGTGTAGTGTGTATAGTAGTGTAGTGTGTACAGTAGTGTAGGATGTATAGTAGTGGAGTCTATAGTGGTGTAGTGTATATAGTAGTGTAGTGTGTATAGTAGTGTAGTGTGTATAGTAGTGGAGTGTAAAGTGGTGTAGTGTATATAGTAGTGTAGTTTGTATATAGTAGTATAGTAGTGTAGGGTGTATAGTAGTGGAGTCTATAATGGTGTAGTGTGTATAGTAGTGTAGTTTGTATAGAGTAGTGTAGTGTGTGTATAGTAGTGTAGTGTGTATAGTAGTGGAGTGTATATAGTAGTGTAGTGTGTATAGTAGTGGAGTGTAAAGTGGTGTAGTGTGTATAGTAGTGTAGTGTGTATAGTAGTGTGTATAGTAGTGTAGTGTGTATAGTGGTGTAGTGTATATAGTGGTGTAGTGTATATAGTGGTGTAGTGTATATAGTAGTGTAGTGTGTATAGTAGTGTGTATAGTAGTGAAGTGTGTATAGTAGTGTAGTGTGTATAGTAGTGTAGTGTATATAGTAGTGTAGTGTATATAGTAGTGTAGTGTGTATAGTAGTGTAGTGTATATAGTAGTGTAGTGTGTAGAGTACTGTGAATAGTAGTGTAGTGTGTATAGTAGTGAAGTGTGTATAGTAGTGTAGTGTGTATAGTAGTGTAGTGTGTATAGTAGTGTATATAGTAGTGTATATAGTAGTGAAGTGTGTATAGTAGTGTAGGATGTATATAGTAGTGTAGTGTGTATAGTAGTGAAGGATGTATAGTAGTGGGGTCTATAGTAGTGCGGTGTGTATATAGTAGTGTAGTGTATATAGCAGTGTAGTGTATCGTGTGCATATATGTTGAACTTCTTTTGCACCATACGTAGCCAACCGTTGCTCTTCGGAGGTGCGGGGGGGAAGGAAAACAAACTAGACACAAAAGCAGTTCTACAGAAACACGTTTTCATTCTAGACGGTGATTTAAAAGTGCCGCAGTAGCAGCACTACCACGAGCACTGGCGGCAGTAGCAGCAGTAGCAGCACTAGCAGCAGTACTAGTAGTAGTAGCAGCAGTAGCAGCAGTAGCAGTAGTAGCAGCAGTAGCAGCAGTAGCAGCAGTATCAGCACCATGAGCAGTAGCAGTAGCAGCACTAGCAGCAGTAGCACCACGAGCACTGGCAGCAGTAGCAGCACTAGCAGAACTAACCACAGCAGTAGCAGCACGAGCAACAGCACAAGCAGTAGCAGCAGTAGCAGCAGCACCACCACGAGCACTAGCAGCAGTAGCAGCGCTAGCAGCAGCAGTACCAGCAGCAGTAGCACCACGAGCAATGGCAGCAGTAGCAGCACCATGAGCACTAGCAGCACTAGCAGCAGTAGCAGCGCTAGCAGCAGTAGCAGCACTAGCAGCAGTGGCACCACATGCACTGGCAGCAGCAGCAGCGCTAGCAGCAGTAGCAGCACTAGCAGAACTAACCACAGCAGTAGCAGCACGAGCAGTAGCAGCAGTAGCAGCGCTAGCAGCAGTAGCAGCGCTAGCAGCAGTAGCACCACGTGCACTGGCAGCAGTAGCAGCAGTAGCAGCACTAGCAGAACTAACCACAGCTGTAGCAGCACCACCACGAGTACTAGCAGCAGTAGCAGCGCTAGCAGCAGCAGTACTAGCAGCAGTAGCACCACATGCACTGGCAGCAGCAGCAGCGCTAGCAGCAGTAGCGGCACTAGCAGAACTAACCACAGCAGTAGCAGCACGAGCAGTAGCAGCAGTAGCAGCACCACCACGAGCACTAGCAGCAGTAGCAGCGCTAGCAGCAGCAGCAGTACTAGCAGCAGTAGCACCACATGCACGGGCAGCAGCAGCAGCGCTAGCAGCAGTAGCAGCACTAGCAGAACTAACCACAGCAGTAGCAGCACGGAGCAGTAGCAGCAGCAGCAGCAATAGCGGCGCTCATTGGCACCGGCGGTGCTAGCAGCAGCAGCGCTAACAGCAGCGGCCCGAGCGGCAGCAGCAGCAGCAGCGGTAGCAGCACTAGCAGCAGTACTAGCAGTAGTAGCAGCAGTAGCAGCACTAGCAGCAGTACTATCAGTAGTAGCAGTAGTAGCAGCACCATGAGCAGTAGCAGCACTAGCAGCAGTAGCAGCGCTAGCAGCAGTAGCAGCACTAGCACAACTAACCACAGCAGTAGCAGCACGAGCAGTAGCAACAGTAGCAGCACCACCACGAGCACTAGCAGCAGTAGCAGCACTAGCAGAACTAACCACAGCAGTAGCAGCACGGAGCAGTAGCAGCAGCAGCAGCAATAGCGGCGCTCATTGACACCGGCGGTGCTAGCAGCAGCAGCGCTAACAGCAGCGGCCCGAGCGGCAGCAGCAGCAGCGGTAGCAGCACTAGCAGCAATACTAGCAGTAGTAGCAGCAGTAGCAGCACTAGCAGCAGTACTATCAGTAGTAGCAGTAGTAGCAGCACCATGAGCAGTAGCAGCACTAGCAGCAGTAGCAGCGCTAGCAGCAGTAGCAGCACTAGCAGAACTAACCACAGCAGTAGCAGCACGGAGCAGTAGCAGCAGTAGCAGCAATAGCGGCGCTCATTGGCACTGGCGGTGCTAGCAGCAGCAGCAGCACTATCAGCGGGGGGCGCGAGCGGCGCGGACGGCGCTCACCAGCACGCACTTGTCGGCTTGGAGCTGGGCGGCCGTGTGGGCGGCGGCGTGCGCCGTCTCCCAGTCCTGCTCCATGAGCGACGCGTAGACGCCCTGCAGGGGCATGGGCGGCTGGTGCCGCCAACACAACCGCCACAATTATTACCATCACCACAACCACAATTACTACCATCACCACCACCACCACCACCGGCATCACTGACATGACCACCACCATAATTATTACCATCACCACCACCGGAATCGCTACCATCACCACCACCAGCATTACAACCATCACCACCACCACCACCGGAATCACTACCATCACCACCACCACCACCACAATTACTACCATTATAATAACTATCGCCACCATTACCACAATCACTACCATCATCACCACCATCACCACCACAGCTACCACCACAAATATTTCTATCACCACCACCGGCATTACTACCATCACCACCACCACCACCACAATTACTACCATCATCACCACAATTACTACCATCACCACCACCGGCATCACTACCATGACCAGCACTACTACCATCACCATGGACATCACCGGCATCACTACCATCACCACCACAACCACCACAATTACTACCATCATCACCACCGGCATCACTACCATCACCACCACCGGCATTACTACCATCACCACCACAACCACCACAATTATTACCATCACCACCACCGCCATCACTACCATCACCACCACCACAAATACTTCTATCACCACCACCAGCATCACTACCATCACCACCACCACAATTACTAACATCATCACCATGGGCATCACCGGCATCACTACCATCACCATCACCACCACAATTACTACCATCACCACCGGCATCACTACCATCACCACCACAATTACGACCATCACCACCACCGGCATCACTACCATCACCACCACAACCACCACAATTACTACCATCATCACCACCACCACCACCACCACAATTATTACCATCACCACCACAAACACCACAATTACTACCATCATCACCACCCGCATCACTACCATCACCACCACCGGCATTACTACCATCACCACCACCACCACAATTATTACCATCACCACCACCACAATTATTACCATCACCACCACTGCCATCACTACCATCATCACCACCACCACAATTATTACCATCACCACCACCGGCATCACTACCATCATCACCATGGGCATCACCGGCATCACTACCATCACCATCACCACAACCATCACAATTACTACCATCACCACCACCGGCATCACTACCATCACCACCACAATTATTACCATCACCACCACCGGCATCACTACCGTCACCACCACCGCCATCACTACCATCACCACCACCACAACCACCACAATTATTACCATCACTACCACCGCCATCACTACCATCACCACTACCACAATTACTTCCATCACCACCACCAGCATCACTACCATGACCAGCACTACCACCACAATTACTACCATCACCACCACCACCACAATTATTACCATCACCACCACTGGCATCACTACCATCACCACCACCGCCATCACTACCATCACCATCACAACCACCACAATTACTACCATCACCACCACAGGTATCACTACCATCAACACCACAATTACGACCATCACCACCACCGGCATCACTACCATCACCACCACAACCACCACAATTACTACCATCATCACCACCACCACAATTATTACCATCACCACCACCAGCATTACTACCATCACCATAATTATCACCATCACCACCAACGCCATCACTACCATCACCACCACAACCACCACAATTATTACCATCACCACCACCGCCATCACTACCATCACCACTACCACAATTATTACCATCACCACCACCGGCATCACTACCATCACCATCACAACCACGACAATTACTACCATCATCACCACCACCACCACAATTATTACCATCACCACCACCGGCATCACTACCATCACCACCACAACCACCACAATTATTACCATCACCACCACCGGCATCACTGCCATCACCACCACAACCACCACAATTACTACCATCACCACCATGGGCATCACCGCCATCACTACCACCACAATTACTACCATCACCACCATCGGCATCACTACCATCACCACCAAGAACCACCACCACAATTACTCCCATTATCTCGGTGTAGTCTGGGACTGTTGTTGTTGTTGGTGCCTTTGCTGCCTTGCCCAAGTTTGATAAATCGGACTTATATATATATAACAACATTTTTTGTCCATTATTTACATCTATTGAGTGACTCACTTACCATCCAGTCTATATTTTGCGCTCCTTATTAGCATATTTTTTTGCATCGCTTTGCCATTGCAACTCTCTAACCCCCCCTCCCCCTGCCCTCCGCACTGGACCATATGTGAACAAGGGCTTGGTAGCCCATCGGACTCGTCCTCCAGTCACAGACAGAGAGATGTGAAACCGTACATTGGCAGGGCGAGCGCCCTCCCACCCCGCCCCCTCCTAGTGACGATCACCGTCGCTGGGTTGTGGAGGGCGGGGGGTGGTGCAAGTACCTCGTGGGTGAAGGCCGGCATCGGGCACTGCGCGAGCTTCATCAGGTCCTTGGAGTAGTCGACGTCTGGTGAGCGAAACGAAGACAAAGGTCCATGGACACCGGTGTGGGGTGTACTCCGCGTGGCAAAGGGCTCTAGTGGGGTCGGTGGCGATGGGGTGGCAACAGCAGGCGCAGGGGCGCTGCACGAGGGAAGGTCCGAGCAGGCAAGTGAGAAGATGGTGGGAGTCTGCTGGATGAGTCTACCGGAGGAAAGTGCTAGGAGGTTACCGGGAGCGAGGCCCGCAATCGGGGCGCCGGCCCCGGGGACTGATGGGTGACTCTGTAGGTGGACGACATCGGAGCCGGCTGTTGGAGATCGACATCGCGGAAACCGTCGGGTCAAATATTCGGGGTCTACATGGTGGAAAGCATCATGAAGGACTGTCCGAGATCTACATGGTGGCAACCATCATGAAGGACTGTCCGAGGTCTACATGGTGGAAACCATCATGAAGGACTGTCCGAGGTCTATATGGTGGAAAGCATCAAGAAGGACTGTCCGAGATCTACATGGTGGAAACCATCATGAAGGACTGTCCGAGATCTACATGGTGGAAACCATCATGAAGGACTGTCCGAGGTCTACATGGTGGAAACCATCAAGAAGTACTGTCCGAGGTCTACATGGTGGAAACCATCATGAAGGACTGTCCGAGATCTACATGGTAGAAACCATCAAGAAGGACTGTCCGAGGTCTCCATGGTGGAAACCATCAAGAAGGACTGTCCGAGATCTACATGGTGGAAACCATCATGAAGGACTGTCCGACATCTACATGTTGGAAACCATCATGAAGGACTGTCCGAGATCTCCACGGTAGAAACCATCATCAAGGACTGTCCGAGATCTACATGGTAGAAACCATCATGAAGGACTGTCCGAGGTCTACATGGTGGAAACCATCATGAAAGACTGTCCGAGATCTACATGGTGGAAACCATCATGAAGGACTGTCCGAGATCTACATGGTGGAAACTATCAAGAAGGACTGTCCAAGATCTACATGGTGGAAACCATCATGAAGGACTGTCCGAGATCTACATGGTGGAAACCATCATGAAGGACTGTCCGAGATCTACATGGTGGAAACTATCAAGAAGGACTGTCCAAGATCTACATGGTGGAAACCATCATGAAGGACTGTCCGACATCTACATGGTGGAAACCATCATGAAGGACTGTCCGAGATCTACATGGTGGAAACCAGCAAGAAGGACTGTCCGAGATCTACATGGTGGAAACCATCATGAAGGACTGTCTTAGATCTACATGGTGGAAACCATCATGAAGGACTGTCCAAGATCTACATGGTAGAAACCATCATGAAGGACTGTCCGAGGTCTACATGGTGGAAACCATCAAGAAGGACTGTCCGAGATCTACGTGGTGGAAACCATCAAGAAGAACTGTCCGAGATCTACATGGTGGAAACTATCATGAAGGACTGTCTTAGATCTACATGATGGAAACCATCAAGAAGGACTGTCCGAGATCTACGTGGTGGAAACCATCAAGAAGGACTGTCCGAGATCTACATGGTGGAAACCATCAAGAAGGACTGTCTGAGATCTACATGGTGGAAACCATCAAGAAGGACTGTCCGAGATCTACATGGTGGAAACTATCATGAAGGACTGTCCAAGATCTACATGGTGGAAACCATCAAGAAGGACTGTCCGAGATCTACATGGTGGAAACCATTAAGAAGGACTGTCCGAGATCTACAAGGTGGAAACCATCATGAAGGACTGTCCGAGATCTACATGGTAGAAACTATCATGAAGGACTGTCCAAGATCTACATGGTGGAAACCATCAAGAAGGACTGTCCGAGATCTACATGGTGGAAACCATCATGAAGGACTGTCCGAGATCTACATGGTGGAAACCATCATGAAGGACTGTCCGAGATCTACATGGTGGAAACCATCATGAAGGACTGTCAGAGATCTACATGGTGGAAACCATCAAGAAGGACTGTCCGAGATCTACATGGTGGAAACCATCAAGAAGGACTGTCCGATATCTACATGGTGGAAACCATCAAGAAGTACTGTCCGATATCTACATGGTGGAAACCATCATGAAGGACTGTCCGAGATCTACATGGTGGAAACTATCATGAAGGACTGTCCGAGATCTACATGGTGGAAACCATCATGAAGGACTGTCCGAGATCTACATGGTGGAAACCATCATGAAGGACTGTCCGAGATCTACATGGTGGAAACCATCATGAAGGACTGTCAGAGATCTACATGGTGGAAACCATCAAGAAGGACTGTCCGAGATCTACATGGTGGAAACCATCAAGAAGGACTGTCCGATATCTACATGGTGGAAACCATCATGAAGTACTGTCCGATATCTACATGGTGGAAACCATCATGAAGGACTGTCCGAGATCTACATGGTGGAAACCATCATGAAGGACTGTCCGAGATCTACATGGTGGAAACCATCAAGAAGGACTGTCCGATATCTACATGGTGAAAACCATCAAGAAGGACTGTCCGAGATCTACATGGTGGAAACCATCATGAAGGACTGTCCGAGATCTACATGGTGGAAACCATCATGAAGGACTGTCCAATATCTACATGGTGGAAACCATCAAGAAGGACTGTCCGAGATCTACATGGTGGAAACCATCATGAAGGACTGTCCGAGGTCTACATGGTGGAAACTATCAAGAAGGACTGTCCGAGGTCTACATGGTGGAAACCATCAAGAAGGACTGTCCGAGGTCTACATGGTGGAAACCATCATGAAGGACTGTCCGAGATCTACATGGTGGAAACCATCATGAAGGACTGTCCGAGATCTACATGGTGGAAACCATCATGAAGGACTGTCCGATATCTACATGGTGGAAACCATCAAGAAGGACTGTCCGAGATCTACATGGTGGAAACCATCATGAAGGACTGTCCGAGGTCTACATGGTGGAAACTATCAAGAAGGACTGTCCGAGGTCTACATGGTGGAAACCATCAAGAAGGACTGTCCGAGGTCTACATGGTGGAAACCATCATGAAGGACTGTCCGAGATCTACATGGTGGAAACCATCATGAAGGACTGTCAAAGATCTACATGGTGGAAACCATCAAGAAGGACTGTCCGAGATCTACATGGTGGAAAGCATCAAGAAGGACTGTCCGAGATCTACATGGTGGAAAGCATCAAGAAGGACTGTCCGAGATCTACATGGTGGAAACCATCATGAAGGACTGTCTGATATATATATGGTGGAAACCATCATGAAGGACTGTCCGAGATCTACATGGTGGAAACCATCAAGAAGGACTGTCCGAGATCTACATGGTGGAAACCATTATGAAGGACTGTCCGAGAACTAAATGGTGGAAACCATCAAGAAGGTCTGTCCGATATCTACATGGTAGAAACCATCAAGAAGGACTGTCCAAGATCTACATGGTAGAAACCATCATGAAGGACT
The DNA here is from genome assembly GCF_048934315.1 of Petromyzon marinus. Taxonomy (NCBI): domain Eukaryota; kingdom Metazoa; phylum Chordata; class Hyperoartia; order Petromyzontiformes; family Petromyzontidae; genus Petromyzon; species Petromyzon marinus. The sequence continues at coordinate 8,214,077 of NC_133740.1, read as the reverse complement.
GTCCGAGATCTACATGGTAGTAACCATCTATAAGGACTGTCCGATATCTACATGGTGGAAACCATCATGAAGGACTGTCCGAGATCTACATGGTGGAAACCATCATGAAGGACTGTCCGAGATCTACATGGTGGAAACCATCAAGAAGGACTGTCCGATATCTACATGGTGGAAACCATCATGAAGGCTGTCCGAGATCTACATGGTGGAAACCATCAAGAAGGTCTGTCCGATATCTACATGGTAGAAACCATCAAGAAGGACTGTCCAAGATCTACATGGTAGAAACCATCATGAAGGACTGTCCGAGATCTACATGGTAGAAACCATCATGAAGGACTGTCCGAGATCTACATGGTGGAAACCATCATGAAGGACTGTCCAATATCTACATGGTGGAAACCATCAAGAAGGAATGTCTGAGATCTACATGGTGGAAACCATCATGAAGGACTGTCCGAGATCTACATGGTGGAAACCATCAAGAAGGACTGTCCGAGATCTACATGGTGGAAACCATCAAGAAGGACAGTCCGAGATCTACATGGTGGAAACCATCAAGAAGGTCTGTCCGAGGTCTATGTGGTGGAAACCATCAAGAAGGACTGTTCGAGATTAATCTAGTGGGAACCACCAGGGCTGCAGATAGTCATAGCCTCGTGGACGTGTTAGTCGTACACTCGCCTTGTAAATACGTTACTATCGTGTAGAAAATGGTACGTGCGAAGGCGCTTCTTTACATTGGTAACGAAAATTGGCCACGTTCTGTTTACGTGACATTAACCTTACTAATTGGCCGTGTCGGGTGGTGGCGGGTTTAACGACGCATTTATATTGACGCGAGCCAACCCAAAATAACCTCTATTATGGATGATATTGGTCGCGAAAGCCTACGTGTTAAAGACAAAGGAGCCCCCAAACCCCCCCTGGGATAGCCTTCATAACGGACTGTTGGGGCCAAGTGCTGCTGGCAAGCAAGCAGCAGCGCCTACGAAGGCCGGCACTGTGGCACACGAGGGGTTTGGGGTGGCCAAGCAACCACGTTCGACCACCTTTGTCTCCCTTGGTGGCGATGTTTACCACAATTATTACTACACACCGCATCGGGTTACTCATTTAAGGCCGAGTCGACCTAGGGGAGGAGGCCCAGGACCGGTTCAAACAATCGTCACCGACTCTTGGTGGCCGTGAGCGGGCAATCGAACTCGGGCCGCAGCCGGGTTCGTAAAGCAGTGCGCTAACCGCTGCGCCGCTGCTCCCCACACGCATCTACACACGCACGCACGCAGCTACACACACACACACACACTCCACGTGTCCCAAGAGTTGAGTGGGGAATCAGGGAGAGAGATGGGAGAGAGATGAGGTGAAGGAGGGAGAGGGGAGATGGTGGAGGGGAGAGTGGGGAGATTGGGAGATGGTGGTGGTGGTGGTGGAGGGAGGGTGGCTGTGGGTGGGCGAGCTTGGGAGTTTAGGGAGAGAGATGAGGTGGAGGAGGAAGAGGAGAGATGGTGGTGGTGGAGGGAGGGGGGTTTGCGGGATCAGGGAGAGAGATGAGGTGGAGGGAGAGCAGAGGAAAGATGGTGGAGGGGAGAGTGGGAAGATTTGTAGTTGACATTGGGGAGGGGGGGGGGTGGAGGCAGGGAGGGTAGCCGTGGGGCCGTGGGTGGGCAAGGGGAGGATGTGAGCGATTGGGGAGAGAGATGAGCTGAAGGAGGAGTGGAGAGATGGTGGAGGGGAGAGTGAGGAGATTGTGGTGGGATTGAAGGAGGCAGGGAGGGATGGGTGGCCGTGGATGGCTGGGTGGCCGTGGATGGCTGGGTGAGGGGGAGGCCATACCCAGTGTGAGCCTCCGCCCCACGTATCCCGAGGTGGGGTTTGTGGATAGGGGAGAGAGAGGGCAGAGAAATGAACTGAAGGAGGGAGAGGATAGATGGTGATGGGAGGTAGGGAGGGAGGCTGTGGGTTGACGAGGGGGGAGGCGTGAGTCGATCGGGGAGAGAGATGGGCTGAAAGGCGGGAGCGGAGAGATGGTGGAGGGGAGAGTGAGGAGATGGTGGTGGTGGTGGCGGAGGGAGTTGAGGGTGGCCGTGGGTGGCCGTGGGTGGCCGTGGGTGGCCGTGGGCGAGGCTGCCGTACCGACTGCGAGCCTGCGCTCGACGTACGCGGCGAGGCCGCTGATGTACTTGGACAGGGCCTTGGCGTAGGCGAGGGCGGCGTCGATGCCCCCGTCGCACGAGTGCAGCCGCTCATCCAGGTCCTCCGAGTCCAGCCCTGCTGGGTAACAAAGACAAAGGTTCCACCGCCACCACCTCCCGCCAATACCAATCCCAATAGCCGCCATTCGCCACTAAGTGGCGGCGACGTCGCCACTGCGCCTGTGCCAGGCTAGGTGCACTTTTGAGGCTTTCACGGGAAGTGTCGAAGGCTCGCTGCTGGCAGGAGGAGGTCACGGGACAGACCCAGCAGGTGCCGTGGGTTGACCGACTGAGATGGCTGGCCGATGCACCATCTGTGCCCCCTACCGTTGCCAACTTTCTGCGTTTTAGCTGCCCAATGACTACCATCACCACCGCCTAAAAATACCTGGTAAAATACAATTCGCGTAGCAGCCTGGGTCTCGACGAGAATGGGTCTCTATGGATCTCTGGGAGTATGGGCCTCTCCGAGTTTGGGTCTCCGTGGGTCTCATGATGATGATAAGCCACTTTCGTTGAGCAATCATTTGTGGTGGCCTGGTCGCTTCTGACAAAACACAGCTACGTAGCTAAGTGTGGCCCTAAAAAAAATACCTCGCTTTAAGTTGGTTCAGTTTAACATTTACTTACTTTATTTATTCTTAGTTCATTTATTAGGTGAAGCCCTGTGAACCATGTGGCTCTTGAAACGGGTGCAAACCGCGACAAACAAAAACATGAACAAGAAAACATCTTAAAGTGACTACCGCAACAGAAAAAGCCGGGAAAAAGACAGCAGGAAAAAAAAACACCGCAGATCAACGCTGTGTGCCAAAAATCCCAGTGGGATGCAAGTCAAACAATAACAACCAAAAGACAATTTAGATTAAAGTTATCAGTCCAACTCTGTACTACAACACACAAACATGGCTGGACCAAAACGTTTTCGAAAACATTCCGGCCTCACCGAAGGCCGGATCTTCCTTTGCGTCCCTCCCCTCCGCTCCTCTGCACTCCTCCTCCTCCTCCTTTTCCCCGCTCAGGTTTTCCAGCGACTGTGGGGGGCGGGGGGGGGGGGGTGGAGGTGGTGGTGGTGGGGGGTGGGGTGGGGAAATATAAAAGAGATCAAGTAAACTGATTCAATTAAACAATTAAGATGAATTTTGATTTAAAGCTTTCGTGACTGCAGGGATTCATATTCTTGGTTCTTTCGGTAAAGTCACGTAGAAGGGAAACAATAAAATAATAAAAATATAAAACAATACAATTCTCACGACGTTTCGACTGCAACACAAGCAATCATCATCAGGTGTGAAAACCACAGCAAAAAAATTTGAAAAAAGTGGCGGACATTTTTAACGTTAGCACCACGGAGAGCGATTTGACAGTTTCTTCAGATGGACGAGTCCATCTATGTTCGGAAAAGAGGAGGGGGGAGACGAAAAATAATGGATGCGGTCTGAAAGCCACCTTAAGCGTGATCAATCAATTAAGACCCGAAATGGTTTATCAAATCCTTCCAATGATTACTAAGCCAGAATCCATCTTATCGGTTGAAATTGTCTCTGTGTTTGTATATGTGGATAGCCTCATGAACGAATCTCTCATGGTAGCCAGATGGCTTGCAAAGAACCTCTGTCCCTGTCTAATTATTTTTTATTGTTTCCCTTCTACGTGACTTTACCGAAAGAACCAAGAATACAATTAAGATGAATTAAGCAATTAAACTATTTCATGCAGACGTCCACGGGTATGCGAGCCACCTGCACCGGTGCGGCGGTGGAGGAGGTGGTGGGGGCAGAGGAGGTGGTGGAGGAGGTGGTGGAGGAGGTGCTGGGGGCAGAGGTGGTGGGGGAAGAGGTGGGGGAAGGGGAGGGACGGGAGGGGCCAGCCTCACCCGGCTGTGCTGCTGTTGCCGTAGCGATGACCACGCACCCTCAGAGTCGCCCATCAGAAACTCGGTCACACTGTGCACCATGATGACGGTGACGATGGCGGTGACGATGGTGATGACGATGGTCATGACGGTGATGATGGCGATGGTGATTACGATGATGATTGCGGTGACGATGGTTATGACGGTGATGGTGACGATGGCGATTACGATGATGATGGCGGTGACGATGGTAATGACGGTGATGATGACGGTGGTAACGATGGTGACAATGATGGCGATCGAGGCGAGAGGGAAGAGACACGGAGAGCTCGTTAACTCACACACAACAACAACAACAACAACCGCCATTCACCACTAAGTGGCGGTGACGTCACCACGACGCTTGTGCCAGGCCATGTGCACCCTGAGGTCACACACACACACACACACGTATACACACACACGAAGGCAAAGAGCCCCCACATATAGCCTGTAACAAACTGTTGGGGGCAAGTGCTGTTGGCGAGTAGCAGCACCTACAAAGGCTTGAACGGCACACTAGGCGGTGGGTGTTAGGTGGCGCACCTGTTGCTGAACGCGAGCGCCAGCGAGTCCACCGACTGCATCATCCCCTGCTTCTGCTCGTCGGCGCCGATGCAGCGCTCGTAGGGGTAGCCTGGGGGGGGGGCGGGGGGCGGGCGAACGCACGCGAGCGGCGCGGGCGTCAAACGCGCGACGTCAGACGCACGACGGGAATCGCCGCTCTGGCTGGCGCGCTCCCATCGGCCCTCGGATAATCTGCCCGTGCGGACTTGCGCAACGGGCAAGGTCACGCGCCGTCAGACTCACGCGACCGTCAGCCAAACATAGAAGACACACAGACTCACACAGAGAGCCATAGGCTCAGAGACACATAGACTCACACAGAGAGCCATAGACTCACACAGAGACCCATAGGCTGAGAGACACATAGACTCACACAGAGAGCCATAGGATCAGAGACACATAGACTCACACAGAGAGCCATAGGATCAGAGACACATAGACTCACACAGAGAGCCATAGGATCAGAGACACATAGACTCACACAGAGACCCATAGGCTCAGAGACACACAGACTCACACACAGAGACCCATAGGCTGAGAGACACATAGACTCACACAGAGAGCCATAGGCTGAGAGACACACAGGCTCACACAGAGAGCCATAGGCTCAGAGACACATAGACTCACACAGAGACACATAGACTCACACAGAGACCCATAGGCTGAGAGACACATAGACTCACACAGAGAGCCATAGGCTGAGAGACACATAGACTCACACAGAGAGCCATAGGCTCAGAGACACATAGACTCACACACAGAGACCCATAGGCTCAGAGACACACAGACTCACACAGAGACCCATAGGCTGAGAGACACATAGACTCACACACAGAGACCCATAGGCTGAGAGACACATAGACTCACACAGAGAGCCATAGGCTGAGAGACACATAGACTCACACACAGAGAGCCATAGGCTCAGAGACACATAGACTCACACAGAGACCCATAGGCTCAGAGACACATAGACTCACACAGAGACGCATAGGCTGAGAGACACATAGACTCACACACAGAGACCCATAGGCTCAGAGACACATAGACTCACACAGAGACCCATAGGCTCAGAGACACATAGACTCACACAGAGAGCCATTGGCTCAGAGACACATAGACTCACACAGAGACCCATAGGCTCAGAGACACATAGACTCACACAGAGACCCATAGGCTCAGAGACACATAGACTCACACAGAGACCCATAGGCTCAGAGACACATAGACTCACACAGAGACCCATAGGCTCAGAGACACATAGACTCACACAGAGACCCATAGGCTCAGAGACACATAGACTCACACAGAGACCCATAGGCTCAGAGACACATAGACTCACACAGAGACCCATAGGCTCAGAGACACATAGACTCACACAGAGACCCATAGACTGAGAGACACATAGACTCACACAGAGACACATAGACTCACACAGAGACCCATAGGCTCAGAGACACATAGACTCACACAGAGACCCATAGGCTCAAATACACATAGACTCAAACAGAGAGCCATAGGCTCAGAGACACATAGACTCACACAGAGACCCATAGGCTCAGAGACACATAGACTCACACAGAGACCCATAGGCTCAGAGACACATAGACTCACACAGAGACCCATAGGCTCAGAGACACATAGACTCGCACAGAGACCCATAGGCTCAGAGACACATAGATTCACACAGAGACCTATAGGCTCAGAGACACATAGACTCACACAGAGACCCATAGGCTCAGAGACACATAGACTCACACAGAGACCCATAGGCTCAAAGACACGTAGACTCACACAGAGACCCATAGGCTCAGAGACACATAGACTCACACAGAGACCCATAGGCTGAGAGACACATAGACTCACACACAGAGACCCATACGCTCAGAGACACATAGACTCACACAGAGACCCATAGGCTCACAAACAGACCCACAGACCCGCACTGAGAACCACAGGCTCAAACACAGACACAGAGACCCACACCGAGATATATACGCAGGAGGAGGCATCATTATCGTCTCAGCAACGACAATGATCCACCACTGCACGCAATCACCCGGCTCATCGAACACCGCGGTGTTAAACAAAAAAAACTGCTGTTGCCACCCGACATCAACAGCCGCAGCAACACGGACAGAAGAAGAAGAAGAAGATTTATGTCCGTTTTTATTTTCGTTATGTTTATTATTTACCCACCCATCCACCTCTGCCCCCCAACCGCCCCCACCCCCCCCTCTCCTTCCCCGCCACCCACGAAGGAACCCGTTGGCTCAGGGGACATCACAGACCAAACTCCGAAGAGCGTCTCTCCGGCTCTGGTGGGAACTAAAACTAAGCTATTTTTAATCTGACCAGGTATTTAGGCCCATCGAGGCCCATTCTAAAACTAAACTATTTTTAATCTGACCAGGTATTTAGGCCCATCGAGGCCCATTCTAAAACTAAACTATTTTTAATCTGACCAGGTATTTAGGCCCATCGAGGCCCATTCTAAAACTAAACTATTTTTAATCTGACCAGGTATTTAGGCCCATCGAGGCCCATTCTAAAACTAAACTATTTTTAATCTGACCAGGTATTTAGGCCCATCGAGGCCCATTCTAAAACTAAACTATTTTTAATCTGACCAGGTATTTAGGCCCATCGAGGCCCATTCTAAAACTAAACTATTTTTAATCTGACCAGGTATTTAGGCCCATCGAGGCCCATTCTAAAACTAAACTATTTTTAATCTGACCAGGTATTTAGGCCCATCGAGGCCCATTCTAAAACTAAACTATTTTTAATCTGACCAGGTATTTAGGCCCATCGAGGCCCATTCTAAAACTAAACTATTTTTAATCTGACCAGGTATTTAGGCCCATCGAGGCCCATTCTAAAACTAAACTATTTTTTTATTGTTACCACGTCAGGCTCACCGAGCTATGTTGCCCTTTTTCAGAAGTGCAACTGGCTATCACAAATGGTAGCTCAACGAAGTGGCTTATCACCATCACCATGTGGGTGGACATTTGCAGCAGCCAAATACTCTAAATGCGCATTTCCACATACTCGTAGAGACCCACAGAGACCCATAGTGACCCATAGAGACCCACAGTGACCCATACTCATCGAGACCCATACTAAAAGTAAACTATTTTTTATTCTACCAAGTAATCCTCACTGAGCTATATAGCTGTTTCATAAGGGACCTGGCTATCACAAATGATACCACAACGAAGTGGCTTATCAACGTGTGGAAATTAACATCAGCCAAATAATCTAAATGCGTGTTTATACAGACTCGTAGACCCATAGACTCACAGAGACTCACCCATAGAGACCCACACTAATCGAGACCCATACCAAAACTAAACTACAGTACAACCTTGGATTGTGAGTAACTTGGTCTGCGAGTGTTTTGCGAGACGTGCAAAAATGTTAAATAAATATTAATTTGATAAACGAGCGAGTTCTTGCAATACGAGTAGTACGTATGCATGCTTTGTCTGCCGAGCGTCACGTGATCACAACTGAGCCGATGGTTCTTCTCTCTCTCTCGCTGCGGGATTGTGGGTAATCGTCTCCCATGCGCGGTCTCAGTCGGCGTGCCTCACTCGTATAGTCAACATGAGTGCGAGCGTATCCCTTATTACTATAGTACTATAGTGTTGTGACCACGTGTATACTGTTTACTACAGTACTATAGTGTTGTGACCACGTGTATACTGTTTACTACAGTACTATAGTGTTGTGACCACGTGTGTACTGTTTACTATAGTGTTGTGACCACGTGTATACTGTTTACTACAGTATAGTGACCACGTGTATACTGTTTACAGTAAAGTATAGTGACCACGTGTGTACTGTTTACTACAGTACTATAGTGTTGTGAGCACGTGTATACTGTTTACTACAGTATAGTGACCACGTGTATACTGTTTACAGTAAAGTATAGTGACCACGTGTATACTGTTTACTACAGTACTATAGTGTTGTGACCACGTGTGTACTGTTTACTACAGTATAGTGACCACGTGTGTACTGTTTACTACAGTATAGTGACCACGTGTGTACTGTTTACTACAGTATAGTGACCACGTGTGTACTGTTTACTACAGTATAGTGACCACGTGTATACTGTTTACTACAGTATAGTGACCACGTGTATACTGTTTACTATAGTATAGTGACCACGTGTATACTGTTTACTATAGTGTTTATTATATCATTGGATAGGTTCCTTGTTAAAGTCGCACAAAAAATAAAATGATTCCAGTGAGCCACCAGATGGCAGTGATTCCGTTAGTGACAGTGAAAGTCGTCCTACTCAATAACCCTCCTCTCCTTTCTCTCGTCTCCCTCACACCAGCCACGATTACATTTATTTAATAAATTTGATTACTTTATATTAAATTTAAATAAAAATGTAAAAATATATTTTGTAGTAATCATTTTTACACGAACATTTTTGGGTTGTGGAACGAATCATCTGAGTTTCCATGATTTCTTATGGGGAAATTCGCTTTGATATACGAGTGCTTTGGATTACAAAGACGTTTCCGCAACCAATTATGCTCGCAATCCAAGGTTTGACTGTATTTTTATTTTACCAAGTAAGGCCCACTCAGCTATATAATCTCTTTTTCAGAAGCGAGCTGGCTATCACAAATGGTAGCTCAACGAAGTGGTTCATCATCATCATGGACATTTTTAGCAGCAGCCAAATACTCTAAAAGGCATGATGTTGATTCTAAATGTGGAGGGGAAAAACTGGAAGACCAGGAGGAAAATCCACACGACCACGGGGATAGAGCGAAAGAGACGCAAACTCCAAATATACAGCAAGCGTCAGGTTCGGAATCGAACCCACGACCTCCTGTATATCAGGCGAGGTAGTTAACATCTCCTAGCCACATGCAAACTACAAATATACAGCAGGTGTCAGGGTCGGGATCTAACCCACGACCTTCTGCATATCAGGCGAGGTAGTTAACATCTCGCTACATGCAAACTCCAAATATACAGCAGGTGTTAGGGTCGGGTCGAACCCACGACCTCCTGTATACCTTGCGAGGTAGTTAACATGTCGCCACATGCAAACTCCAAATATACAGCAGGCGTCATCAGGGTCGGGATTGAACCCCACGACCTCCTGTACACCAGGCGAGGTAGTTAACATCTCCTAGCCACATGCAAACTCCAAATATACAGCAAGCGTCATCAGGGTCGGGATTGAACCCCACGACCTCCTGTACACCAGGCGAGGTAGTTAACATCTCCTAGCCACATGCAAACTCCAAATATACAGCAGGCGTCATCAGGGTCGGGATTGAACCCACGACCTCCTGTATACCAGGCGAGGTAGTTAACATCTCCTAGCCTACCATGGCGCCCCCACGGTGGCTAGATGTTGATTACTTCGCCTGGTATACAGCAGGTCGTTAGGCTCTGTGGCACGTGACACACCACGTCCAGTATACCTGTCGCTACAGAGCCTGTGGCTACTACCGGCTACCGCTACCACCACCACCACCACAACTACCAAACTAACTACAAACGAGCGCTATCAAATGTGGGTGGTGGGGGGGGGGAGGTGGGTGGATATCAGAACATATATTTAGTCTGGAGGAATCCGATAAGCTATAAAGCTCTTTATCACACATGTCCCAGTAGATAGGCGGCGGGGGCGGGGGATGGGGAGCGGGGCGGGGGGGGGGTGCCCGTTACCTTTGACCCTGGTAATGAGGGCGCCGGTGGCGGTGAGGATCTCCCGTAGGCTCAACGCCGGGTGCCGGGCCAACGTGCGCTTGAGCGCGAGCAGGAGCTCGCCGAGGCGTGCGTGGCCGGCCTGCCGCCTGCCCTCCTCCCCCCCGCCGTCTGTCAACGAGACACAGGAGAGGCAAAGGTCCGGGGTGGCCTTTAGCAGGCCGCTGGGGGCAAGTGCTGTAATGAACAAAGACAAACAAAGGAACGGGGGGGGGGGAAATAAGAAGAGGTTTTTTCTTTTTTTGTTTTTGACGATACAACGGGAGGTGGTGAGACTAGGCCATCAAGAAGGCCGTCTCTGGTGTAGGCCAAAATCAGTTTCAAAGACGGTGCATATATAGGAATAGGTTTTACCCTTTTAACTGGCACAAAAACTGACACCTTTATTCAAGGCATCACGTTTGCAATAACCACAACACAAGCGGTCAAAATGCAAACAAAAGAGACAACTCTGGTAATAATATTGGCACTGTCCTTGAATTTGATTGGTCCACACCCAAGACGGCTTTTGTTAGAGCCTAGTCTCCACTGGTGTTGGACCAGAAGATGCCTTGAATAAAGGTGTCAGTTTTTGTGCCAGTTAAAAGGGTAAAACCTATTACTAAATCTTGTTACTGGCAAAGGAGGTCTCATAATGTACGATGTATATATTTATTATCATCAAAGCTGTGTTTATATTCTTGGTTCTTTCGGTAAAGTCACGTAGAAGGGAAACAATAAAATAATAAAAATATAAAACAATAAAATTCTCAAGACGTTTCGACTGCAACACAAGCAATCATCACCTGATGATGCTTGCTGTGGTTTTCACACCTGATGATGATTGCTTGTGTTGCAGTCGAAACGTCTTGAGAATTGTATTGTTTTACATTTTTATTATTTAATTGTTTCCCTTCTACGTGACTTTACCGAAAGAACCAAGAATATGAATCCCTGCAGTCACGAAAGCTTTAAATCAAAATTTAAAAGCCATGTTTGTTTGCATGCTCGCCGCAAGTACTGTGTGTGGTTAATGCAGTACTTTGATTCTTTGCAAAAGGTTTATATTCGGTGTGTAATATAAAACAGCTGTCGCTCTGCCTTTGACGTTTGCCACGAGCGGGAATCGAACTTGGGCCGCAGGGTTCGTAGCGTCGTGGTGCGCTGCCGCTCATCCCCACCGCCCACACACACGACACACACACAAGACACACACACGTATACACACGACACACACACAAGACATACACACACGTATACACACACGTATACACACGACACACACACAAGACACACACACGCGTATACACATGACACACACACACACACGTATACACACGACACACACACACACGTATACACACGACACACACATATACACACAAGACACACACACGTATACACACGACACACACACAAGACACACACACGTATACACACGACACACACACACACGTATACACACGACACACACACAAGACATACACACACGTATACACACACGTATACACACGACACACACACAAGACACACACACGCGTATACACATGACACACACACAAGACACACACACGTATACACACGACACACACACACGACACACACACGTATACACACGACACACACACGTATACACACGACACACACAAAAGACACACACACGTATACACACGTATACACACGACACACACACAAGACACACGTATACACACGACACACACACAAGACACACACACAAGACACACGTATACACACGACACACACACAAGACACACACACACGTATACACACGACACACACACAAGACACACACACACGTATACACACGACACACACACAAGACACACACACGTATACACACGACACACACACAAGACACACACACGTATACACACGACACACACACAAGACACACACACGTATACACACGACACACACAAGACACACACACGTATACACATGACACACACACACGACACACACACGTATACACATGCAAAGGTATCGCCGTGTCATTCTTGTTTTGGAGACAGGACCAATGGCCCACAGGCGTGAGCACAAAGATAAAGGTGTCCGGCACCCCAAACCCCACCCGGTATAGCTCACGCAGCACTTGGCCCACCACTGCGTGAGCAATGGATCTGAAAATAAAAACTCACCAGAAGGCACTTTGCCATTGTCTACACGAAGAACAATGGCACAAAAGACAAAGACCCCCCGTACAGCCTGTAACAGACTGTGGGGGCAAGTGCTGTTAGCGAGCACCGGCACTGTGGCACACGAGGGGGGTGGGTGGCCAGCACCACGCCCGGCCGCCTTTGTCTCCCCAGTGGCGATGTTTCTACGCACCCCACCAGGTACTCATTTGAGGCTGAGTCGACCTAGGGAAGGCCCAGGACGGGCTTAGATAATCGTCACCGGTGTTGATAGTGAGTGGCGATGGAACACGAGTCGCCGGGTTCGTAGCGCAGCGTAGCGCTAACCGCCACACTACCGCTCCCACGCACGTGCGCACACACACACACCACACACCACACACACACGTGTTCCACACCTTACCACGCTGCAATTAAACTCCGTGCACCATACCCCACCTGGTCACCCACACATCGATGCCATACCCTAACCTCTCGTCACTCTACGCTACACCCCCCCCCAACCTTGTAGAAACCCCACACGGCCACACTATTTTACTCTGTTTAACACGTAGGCTTTCGCGACCAATATTATTCATAATAAAGGTTTTTGGGTTAGATCGCGTTTATTTATAAATGTGTCGTAACCCTCCACCACCCGACACGGCCAATCAGCAAAAAAAAGTGTCACGTTGACAAAAGACAAATAATTCACTACTTTAGCCCACCGGTGTGTTGAAGAGTGAATCCACATTTACAGTTTGAGTACGACGTTTCGCTGGTAAATACATCCAGCATCATCACTCTTCAACACACCGGTGGGCTAAAGTAGTGAATTATTTGTCTTTTGTCAACGTGACACTTTTTTTGCTGATTGGCCGCGTGGGGTGGTGGAGGGTTACGACACATTTATAAATAAACGCGATCTAACCCAAAAACCTTCATTATGAACTATTTTACTCTTTTATTTTGTATTAGGTAAGGCCCACTGAGCTATGGTAGCTCTTTTAACAGAAGCGACCTGGCCACAAATGATAGCTCAACGAAGTGGCCTTATCATCGCGTGGAAATTCACAGCAGCCAAATACTCCAAACGCATGTTTCTGAATGTGGAGGGAAAACCCGAAAGACCCGGAGTAAAATCCATGCGAGCACGGGGAGAGAGACGCAGACTCAAAACATACAGCAGGCGTCAGATTCGGGATCGAACCCACAACCTCCTGTATACCAAGTGACGTAGTTAACATCCAAATATCATACCTGTCAACCCCTCATCAGTGCCCTACCTTATTACAGGCCAATTCGGACCTTATTGGTCACCGTGTGCCCTTAGAAATCTCAACGTTCATCCTGCAAAGTCCCATCACAAGGGAGAAACACAAACAAATAGACAGAAAAATCCTGTATTGAAACGGCTGTACGTGTACAACAATACGGGTAAACAGTATGGGTTAACAGGTATGAAATATACAGCAGGCGTCAGGCTCCGGATCAACACACGACCTCCTGCATACTAGGGGTGAGGTAGTTAACATTTCACGAATGTGACACCACACCTCACAACCTCACCTCGTCACACCACGTCTAACTTGGCACCACACCTCACAGCAGCACCCCTCCACACCTCATCACACACTGCCCCTCGTCACGCACCACGCCTCGTCACACCAGACCGATACCACGCCTCGTCATACCACAACTCGTCACACACCACGCCTCGTCATACCACAACTCGTCACACACACCACGTCACACCAGACCTATACCACGCCTCGTCATACCACAACTCGTCAAACACCACGCCTCGTCACACACACCACGCCTCGTCACACCAGACCTATACCACGCCTCGTCATATCACAACTCGTCACACACCACGTCTCGTCACACACCACGCCTCGTCACACACCACGCCCCGTCATACGACACACACCGCATCATACCAGACATATTATATCACACCTCGTCAGGCTGCGGCCGTAGCGGAGAGAACCGAGGAGCGAATGCAGACGCAACGGGGTGCAGTTTGCTCCATCCCGACCGGACGTGGGGACAGGGCAGCTTCCACTAGCCAGAGCAGTGACACACAGACCGACTCATCGCTATGTCACTCACCAACTCACTGGCTCAGGACGTCTTACACAGATGTCAGAAAATGACGCGGAATCGCTACGTCACTCACTCACCGAGACCTTCATGGAAACAGACTCATCCCGGCGTCACTCACTAACTCACCAACTCCTCACTGTGACACTCACTCATCCCTATGTCACTCACTAACTCCTCACTGACACAGACTCATTCCTACATCACTTAACCAACTCACTAACTCTTCACTGATACACTGATCCATACGTCACTCACTAACTCCTCACTAACACAGACTCATCCCTACACTAACACACTCCTCACCGAGACACTCATCCCTACGTCACTCACTCATATCACTCGCTCCTCACTGAGAGACTCATCCCTACGTCACTCACTAACTCCTCACCGAGACTCATGTCTACGCCACTCGCTAACTCACTCCTCACTGAGAGACTCATCCCTACATCACTCACTAACTCACTCCTCACTGAGAGACTCATCCCTACATCACTCACTAACTCACTCCTCACCGAGAGACTCAGCCCTACGTCACTCACTAACTCACTCCTCACTGAGAGACTCATCCCTACATCACTCACTAACTCACTCCTCACTGAGAGACTCATCCCTACGCCACTTGCTAACTCACTCCTCACTGAGAGACTCATCCCTACGTCACTCACTAACTCACTCCTCACCGACTCATCTTTAAGTCATTCGCTAACTCACGAACTCCTCATTGAGACAGACTCTTCCCTACGCCACTCACTAACTCACTCCTCACTGAGAGACTCATCTTTAAGTCACTCGCTAACTCACGAACTCCTCACCGAGACAGACTCATCCCTACGTCACTCACTAACTCAGGAACTCCTCACCGAGACAGACTCATCCCTACGTCACTCACTAAGTCCTCTCCGAGACTCATGTCTACGCCACTCGCTAACTCACTCCTCACTGAGAGACTCATCCCTACGTCACTCATTAACTCACTCCTCACCGAGAGACTCATCTTTAAGTCACTCGCTAACTCACGAACTCCTCACCGAGACGGACTCATCCCTACGTCACTCGCTAACTCGGGAACTCTTCGTTGAGACAGACTCATCCTTAAGTCACTCACTAACTCACGAACTCCTCACCGAGACAGACTCATCCCTACATCACTCGCTAACTCACGAACTCCTCACCGGAACAGACTCGTCCCTACGTCACTCACTAACCTCACTCCTCACTGAGAGACTCATCCCTACGTCACTCACTAACACTCCTCACCGAGAGACTCAGCCGTACGTCACTCACTAACTTACTCCTCACTGAGAGACTCATCCCTACGTCACTCACTAACTCACTCCTCACCGAGAGACTCAACCTTAAGTCACTCGCTAACTCACGAACTCCTCACCGAGACGGACTCATCCCTACGTCACTCGCTAACTCACGAACTCCTCACCGGAACAGACTCGTCCCTACGTCACTCACTAACCTCACTCACTCTTCACCGAGACAGACTCATCCCTACGTCACTCGCTAACTCACGAACTCCTCATCGAGACACTCATCCTTAAGTCACTCGCTAACTCACGAACTCCTCATCGAGACAGACTCATCCTTAAGTCACTCGCTAACTCACGAACTCCTCACCGGAACAGACTCGTCCCTACGTCACTCACTAACCTCACTCACTCTTCACCGAGACAGACTCATCCCTACGTCACTCACTAACTCACAAACTCCTCATCGAGACAGACTCATCCCTACATCACTCGCTAACTCACGAACTCCTCACTGAGAGACTCATCCCTACGTCACTCACTAACTCACTCCTCACCGAGAGACTCATCCCTACGTCACTCACTAACTCACAAACTCCTCATCGAGACAGACTCATCCCTACGTCACTCGCTAACTCACGAACTCCTCACCGGAACAGACTCGTCCCTACGTCACTCACTAACCTCACTCACTCTTCACCGAGACAGACTCATCCCTACGTCACTCACTAACTCACAAACTCCTCATCGAGACAGACTCATCCCTACATCACTCGCTAACTCACGAACTCCTCACTGAGAGACTCATCCCTACGTCACTCACTAACTCACTCCTCACCGAGAGACTCATCCCTACGTCACTCACTAACTCACAAACTCCTCATCGAGACAGACTCATCCCTACGTCACTCGCTAACTCACGAACTCCTCACCGGAACAGACTCGTCCCTACGTCACTCACTAACCTCACTCACTCTTCACCGACACGGACCCAGCTCGATGTCACCAACCCGCTCGTGCGCCACTCTGGCCAAATCTCGGCTACGATTCATCCTCTTCCCCCCCCCACCCACCCCACCCCATCCCTCTCCACCGCTGGAGATCCGCTCACTCTGGAGACCGTGCGCCCGACAACAAAAACAAACGCCGAACAGAAGCGAGAATATTTACAGCGACGAGTTTTTTTTTTTGGGGGGGGGGGGGGTTTAAAGAGCAGGTCCCCGACGCCTCCGCACAGAAGCTGCGACGATCCACGACGGTCCCGTGCTATCTGGCGTGATTCCTCCTCCTCATCATCATCATCCTCCTACTCCTCTTCACGTATCTCTGGCCTCATGGGGCCCCCCCGCTCGCTGGCCACAGCCACGGCTATTTATGGTGTGGAAGCCACACGGAACCAGAGGATTTCCTCCCGAAATGGAATGCCATTGTTTCCGCGCCGCAGACGGGACCAGCGGTGGTTGGTGGTGGTAGTGGCGGCGGCGGCGACGGAGAGGCGGGGTCGGCCTGAATCACACCGAGTGTAGCCCCGCGTGTGTGACCGTGTGTCCGCGTGTGTGCGCATGTGGAGAGCGGTAGTGTAGCGGTTAGCGCTACGCTGCGCTACGAACCCGGCGATCCGAGTTCGATTGCCGCTCATGGCCAACACCAGTGACGATTATCTGAACCGGTCCTGGGCCTCCCCTAGGTCGACTCAACCTCAAATGAGTACCCGGTGCGGTGTGTAAACAAAGGCGGCCGGGCGTGGTGTTGGCCACCCACCCCCTCGTGTGCCGTGGCGGCCTTCAATAGGTGCTGCTCGCTAACAACACTTGCCCCAACAGTCTTAAGGCTTTACGGGGGATCTTTGTCTTTGCATGTGCGCATGTATGTTCACGTGTGTCCGTGTGTGTCCATGGATGGATGGCTGGCTGGGTGGGTGGCTTTTTGAGTTTGTGGATGCGTGGTTGGGTAGCTGAGTGGGTGACTGAGTGGATGAATGGGTGGATGGGCTGGGAGGGTGGGCGGATCTCTGGCTGCGTGGGTTGGTGGGTGGATGTGAGCCAGCGAGCGAGGGAGCGAGCGTGGGTGGGTGGGTGGATGTCAGGGTGGTGCGCTGGTCGCGTTCCCCCATCGCGGTAACAGCGTTACTGTGCCGTTGCTGCGAGTGAGTGGGCGGGCGAGCAGGCGCATCAGGCAGGGAACGACACTCAAAACGAGATACTAAAGTAGAAGTGCCATGGTGGCCAGGAGATGTTATCGCCCTCGCCTGGAATGCAGAAGTTCGTGGGTTCGATTCCGACCCCGACGCCCGCTGAACGTCTGCGTGTGTCTCTCCCCGTGGTCGCGTTGATTTTTTCCTCCGGGTCCTCTGGCCTTTCCCCCTCCACATTTAGAAACGTGCGTTCAGAGTATTCGGCCGGTATAAATGTCCACGCGATGATAAGCCACTTTGTTGAGCTATCATTTTGGGGGGCCAGGTCGCTTTTGTTAAAAAAAAAGCTACAGAGCTCAGTGGGACCTTACCTGATAAAAAAAAATGAAAAGAGTAAAATAGTGTCGCTGTGTGGCGGTTCTACAAGGTTGGGGGGGGGGTGTAGCGTAGAGTGACGAGAGGTTAGGGTATGGCGTCGACGCGTGGGTGACTAGGTGGGGTATGGTGCAAGGAGTTTAATTGCAGCGTGGTAAGGTGTGGAGAACACGTGTGTGTGTGTGGTGTGTGCGCACGTGTGTGGAGGGGTAGAAAGAGCTACACAACTCAGTTTAAAGTGACGAGATGAGGAAGGCCGCTACGGTCCCATCGCAATAAAGAACAAACAAAGATCCCCCGTATAGCCTGTAAATGACTGTGGGGGCAAGTGCTGCTTAGGGAGTAGCAGCACCTACGAAGCCCGGCAAGGTGGCACACGAGGAGGTGCGTGGCCAGCAACACGCCCGACCGCCTTTGTCTCCCCCAAATGGAGATGTTTACACACCGCACCAGGTTCTCATTTGAGGCTGAGTCGACCTAGGAAAGGCGCAGGACCGGTTCAGATAAAACATTTTTTTTGTTAGATTACCAGTAATGGCCCAGTGAGCTATTAGCTTCTTTTTTCAGAAGCGATTTAGCCATAAATGATTGCTCAACGAAGTGGCTTATGATCACGTGCAAATTTATCGCAGCACCCAAACACTCTAAACGTGTGATGTTGATTCTGAATGTGGAGGGGAAAAAATAAGTAATATTTAAAAATGCTTTTTTTTTTAAACACGCTTCAATGAAATGTACCGTACTCGTAATGGCAGAACTGCACGACTCCAGGAAGTGGCCGCGAAGTTTTCCATAAAGTAAGGGGGCCATGGTGATTTACAGCCAACGTCAGTTGAGCGTGGACAATTAGACCCAAGCCATGGTGATTTACAGCCAACGTCAGTTGAGCGTGGACAATTAGACCCAAGCCGAAACATAACATGTAAAAAAACAATGTTTAAAAATACATATTTTTTTTATTTTTAACGATAGAATATAGCATTGTCATCAGTATGACATAAGTATACCATGTTTGCAGTCGATACCACATTGGGAAGTGGGTTAAAATTGAGTTACAAGATTTGAGGATACAACAACAACGGACAGAGTTAAAATAAAGCGTGGAATAATTAAAAAAACGGAGGAGCCGGAGAAAATCCACGCGAGAGAGACACTGCAAACTTCAAATATACAGCAGCAGGCGTCAGGGTCGGGATCGAACCCACGAACTCCTGCATATCAGGCGAGGTAGTTAACATCTCCTAGCCACATGCAAACTACAAATATACAGCAGGCGTCAGGATCGGGATCTAACCCACGACCTTCTGCATATCAGGCGAGGTAGTTAACATCTCCTAGCCACATGCAAACTACAAATATACAGCAGGCGTCAGGGTCGGGATCTAACCCACGAGCTTCTGCATATCAGGCGAGGAAGTTAACATCTCCTAGCCACATGCAAACTACAAATATACAGCAGGCGTCAGGGTCGGGATCTAACCTACGACCTTCTGCATATCAGGCGAGGAAGTTAACATCTCCTAGCCACATGCAAACTACAAATATACAGCAGGCGTCAGGGTCGGGATCTAACCCACGACCTCCTGCATATCAGGCGAGGTAGTTAACATCTCCGAGCCACACGCAAACTACAAATATACAGCAGGCGTCAGGGTCGGGATCGAACCCACGACCTTCTGCATATCAGGCGAGGTAGTTAACATCTCCTAGCCACATGCAAACTACAAATATACAGCAGGCGTCAGGATCGGGATCTAACCCACGACCTTCTGCATATCAGGCGAGGTAGTTAACATCTCCTAGCCACATGCAAACTACAAATATACAGCAGGCGTCAGGGTCGGGATCTAACCTACGACCTTCTGCATATCAGGCGAGGAAGTTAACATCTCCTAGCCACATGCAAACTACAAATATACAGCAGGCGTCAGGGTCGGGATCTAACCCACGACCTTCTGCATATCTGGCGAGGTAGTTAACATCTCCTAGCCAGATGCAAACTACAAATATACAGCAGGCGTCAGGGTCGGGATCTAACCCACGACCTTCTGCATATCAGGCGAGGAAGTTAACATCTCCTAGCCACATGCAAACTACAAATATACAGCAGGCGTCAGGGTCGGGATCTAACCTACGACCTTCTGCATATCAGGCGAGGAAGTTAACATCTCCTAGCCACATGCAAACTACAAATATACAGCAGGCGTCAGGGTCGGGATCTAACCAACGACCTCCTGCATATCAGGCGAGGTAGTTAACATCTCCTAGTCACCGCGGCGCCCTATATAATCGTCACCGGTGTTGGTGGCCGTGAGCGGGAATTGAAGTCGGGTTGCCGATGGTTCGGAGCGCGGCGCGCTAATCGTTGCACTAATGTCCCATCACGCGCACACACACACGCGCGCGCGCGCGGGCAAATGTGTGTGTGCGTGTGTGTGGACAGACACCGTCTGCAGGCTCCGATAATTGAGGGGGATAACATCGACCAAAATATAACAATAGCTTTTAGACCTTTCTAACAATTAAAAAGTTGTGTTAAGATGTTAAAACGCCAAACAGAAATATATATATATTTTTGCAAGGAACCATGTCTGCATTAACCACACACGGTTCTTGTGGTCAAACAAAAACCACGCTCTGATAATACCACGCATCGTCTTTTGAAACCGATTGGTCCACACCATAGACAGAAGGCTGCGTTTGTTTTGTGTTTGCACGTTCACCACAAGCAGCGCGTGTGGTTAATGCTGACAGGATTCCCTTGAAAAAGGATTCTCTTTGGTGTTTTAACATCCGAACACGATTATCTTATTGCCAGATAGGTGGTAAAACCCATAGTTATTCTTAACACAGATTTTTTTTGGCGGGGTTAGATCGGGGTAAATATATAAATGTATTACGGATTGATATTGGTCGCGAAAGCCTACGTGTTAAACCTATTGTTAGATTTTGATGCTGGCAAGAAAGGTCCCAACATTAACATCGACAAACTCCACCAGGGGGCGCACGGGTAACGAGCAGAGAGTAGCAGCAGCAGCAACAGCATCAAGATCCCTTGCAAAAGTGTTTCAGTTTGGCGTTTTAACATCTGAACACAATTGTTTTATTCCAGAAAGGGTTTGTTGTTATAGTTTGATACTGGCAAGGGAGGTCCCCATGATGTGGCTGCTCAGCCCGAGCTCTCAATGTTCCTGATAGTGGCATTGTCTTTGTGCTATATTCTTGGTTCTTTCGGTAAAGTCACGTAGAAGGGAAACAATAAATAATAAATAAATATAGATATAAAACAATTACATTCTCACGACGTTTCGACTGCGACACAAGCAATCATCGTCAGGTGTGAAAACCACAGCAAGAAAATTTGAAAAAAGTGGCGTTTTTTCTTAACGTTGGCATCACGGACAGCGATTTTGCAGTTATTCAGATGGACGAGTCCATCTATGTTCTTGGTTCTTTCGGTAAAGTCACCACGTAGAAGGGAAACAATAAAATAATAAAAATATATAAAACAATACAATTCTCAAGACGTTTCGACTGCAACACAAGCAATCATCATCACCTGATGATGCTTGCTGTGGTTTTCACACCTGATGATGATTGCTTCCGTTGCAGTCGAAACGTCTTGAGAATTTTATTGTTTAAAATTTTTATCATTTTATTGTTTCCCTTCTGCGTGACATTACCGAAAGAAGCAAGAATATGAAACCCTGCAGTCACGAAAGATTTAAATCAAGAGTCCATCTATGTTCAGAAATGAGGAGGAGGGGGGGGGGGAAGAGAATGGAATGCGGTCTGAAAGTCACCCTAAGCTTCAACACAATCAATTAAGACCCGAAATGGTTTATCAAATCCTTCCAATGATTGCCAACACAGAATTCATCTTCTCGGTTGAAATTGTCTCTGTGTTTGTACATGTGGATCGCCTCATGAACGACGAATCTCTCATGGTAGCCAGATGGCTTGCAGAAAACCTCCGTCTTTGTGCCGTTCGCCGTTTTGGCATCCTCCGGTCTAACGCTGTTCGAGACTAGGCGCTTGAGAAAGCTGCCTCCGTGTTTTATTGTCAGAAAGGAGTAAAAACTATTCTTATAGCATCAAATCACCTGGATGATAGGGTCACACGGTGAGGGGGGGGAGGGGAGGTGAGATCACCCTGTGCCCTATGCCAGTGTCCTTCATTGCCAAGGCCCTTCTGGGGCCACTGGCGGTGCCGCCCCCTCCTGGCGAGGCCTTCAATACGGCCCAGTCATCTCAGTCGGTCACCCCATGGCGTACCACCTGGGTCTGTCCCGTGACCTCGTGCACCTAGCCCGGCACAGTGGGGAGCACAGGTGGTGCCATCCGCCAGTCATCTCAGTCACCCCATGGCAGCAGTGCACCTAGCCTGGCACAAGCGCCGCGGTGGTGTCACCTCCTCTTCGCGGCGAGTGGCGCTGTGCGTTCGCTACATTTTAGGGGTGGAGGCGGGGCACTTTCACCGATAAGACATCATCAGTGAGTGAGTGAGGGGCCACCACACCATTTTAAACCATTGCGGGTTTGACAGCAGCACAATGATGATGGATGGGGTGTATAGTGTGTATTATACAGTGTAGTATTATGTAGAACTTCTTTCGCACCGTACGTAGCCAACCGTTGCTAATCGGAGGTGCGGCGGGGGGGGGTACAAACGAAACACAAAAAGCAGTTCTCAATGTAGTAGAGTGGTGTAGTGTATAGTGTAGTGTATACTAGTGTAGTGCATAGTGTAGTGTATAGTAGTGTAGTATATACTAGTGTGATGTATCGTTGTGTATAGTGTAGTGTGCAGCATAGTGGTGTGGTGTATAGTGTAGTATATACGAGTGTATAGTAGTGTAGTATATACTAGTGTGGTGTATCGTTGTGTATAGTATAGTGTGTAGCATAGTGGTGTGGTGCATAGTGTAGTATATACTAGTGTATAGTAGTGTATAGTGTAGTGTGTACCATAGTGGTGTGGTGTATAGTGTAGTATATACTAGTGTATAGTAGTGTGGTGTATCGTTGTGTATAGTGTAGTGTGTAGCATAGTGGTGTGGTGTATAGTGTAGTATATACTAGTGTATAGTAGTGTATAGTGTAGTGTGTACCATAGTGGTGTGGTGTATAGTGTAGTATATACTAGTGTATAGTAGTGTGGTGTATCGTTGTGTATAGTGTAGTGTGTAGCATAGTGGTGTAGTGTATAGTGTAGTATATACTAGTGTATATTAGTGTAGTATATACTAGTGTGGTGTATCGTTGTGTCTAGTGTAGCGTGTAGTGTAGTATGTAGTTTATCGTGTCGTCCGTATTGTACAGTGCAGTATGTTGAACTTCTTTCGCACCGTACGTAGCCAACCGTTGCTTATCGGAGGTGCGGCGGACGGGCGGGGAGGGGGGGAAGGACAACAAACTAACAAACAACAACAACAAGAAGCTACTTCTAAAGAAAATAGTTTAAAATTTGGATTTAAAAGTGCACAGCTCCCAGTCGGCTTCCTAACATCGGAAGGGGCGGGGATTGCCGGTGCAAGACTCAGCGGGACTCAGGACTCAGGAGACTCAGGAGACTCAGGAGACTCAGGGGGGTGCAGGACTCAGGGGGCTCAGGACTCAGGACTCAGGGGGCGCAGGACTCAGGGGACTCAGGACTCAGGTGACTCAGGTGACTCAGGGGGCTCAGGGGACACAGGACTCAGGACTCAGGGGGGCTCAGGACTCAGGATTCGGGGGGCACAGGACTCAGGGGGCTCAGGACTCAGGGGGCTCAGAACTCAGGGGGACTCAGGACTCAGGACGACTCAGGACTCAGGACTCGGGACTCAGGACTCAGGGGACTCAGGACTCAGGGGGGTGCAGGACTCAGGGGGCTCAGGACTCAGGACTCAGGGGGCTCAGGACTCAGGACGACTCAGGACTCGGGACTCAGGGGACTCAGGACTCAGGGGACTCAGGACTCAGGACTCAGGACGACTCAGGGGACTCAGGACTCAGGGGGACTCAGGACTCAGGGGACTCAGGGGACTCAGGACTCCGGGTGTGTGCGCGCCCGGGGGAGGAGATTCTGCTGCTAAACTGACAAGTACCATTGGGTGGCAATACCTCGACTGAAATGCGCGGCGCGGTGGTGGCGATGGTGGCGGTGGTGGTGGCGGCGTGAGATGCAGAGAGAGGGAGAGCGAGCGATGTCCACGCATGCACAAAACGGGCAGCGCAACACACACACACACGAGAGAGAAAAAAAAAATCAGAAATTCCAAACTTTTTTTGAGGCGAGTTCGCAAAAGTAAACGGAAAAGGTATTCCCACTGCCAACAAACGCCGAGAAGAGAAACTGAAATCCCTCCCCCAGGACTGGGGTGACGTAGCGGACACAGAGATGGGAGAGAGAGAGAGGTGAGGGCGGGAGAGGGGGGTGGTGGTGACCGGAGGAATGTGGCGTCATTCGCCCGGCCGGGTTAGGGTCACGACCTCTCGGTGACCTTTTTGTGTCACGATGCCAAACGGCGGCGGAGGCGGGGGGGGGAGGCGCTACGGAGCGCTCCGTGGCACACGCGCACTCACTCTCATTCACTCTCACTCACTCGCACTCACTCTCATTCACACTCACTCATTCACTCTCACTCACTCATTTACTCTCACTCACTCATTTACTCTCACTCACTCATTTACTCTCACTCACTCATTCACTCTCATTCACACTCACTCCTTAACTCTCGCTCACTCATTCACTCTCACTCATTCACTCTCACTCACTCACTCGCGCACTCACTCACTCCTTAACTCTCATTCACTCGCACACTCACTCATTCACTCACTCACGCGCGTACTCACTCCTTAACTCTCACTCACGCGCGTACTCACTCACTCATTCACACTCACTCTCATTCACACTCACTCTTTCACTCTCACTCACTCATTCACTCTCACTCACTTGCTCACTCACTCATTCACTCTCACTCACTTGCACACTCACTCATTCACTCTCACTCACGCGCGCACTCACTCATTCACTCATGCGCACACTCACTCACTCATTCCCTCACGCGCACACTCACTCATTCACTCTCATTCACACTCACGCGAGCTCACTCACTCATTCACTCTCATTCACTCTCACGCGCGCTCACTCACGCGCGCTCACTCACTCACTCTCCCATTCACTCGCGTACTCACTCCTCAACTCTCACTCGCGCGCTCACTCACTCATTCACTCCCATTCACTCTCACTCACTCGCGTACTCACTCCTCAACTCTCACTCGCTCGCACACTCACTCATTCACTCTCGCTCACTCACTCACACTCAACAACAACCGCCGCCATTCACCATTTTGGCCGCGTGCGGGAATCGAAGCCGGATCGCCAGGTTCATAGCGCAGCGCGCAAACCGCAAACACTCCTCACTTGCACTCACTCACGTCACACGCACGCTCCTCACTCACGTCACACGCACCTCACGCACACACACGCACGCTCCTCACTCGCACTCACTCACGTCACACACGCTTCTCACTCGCACTCACGTCACACACGCACGCTCCTCACTCGCACTCACTCACGTCACGCACGCTCCTCACTCGCACTCACTCACACGCTCCTCACTCACACTCACTCACGTCACACGCACGCACACACACGCACGCTCCTCACTCACGTCACACACGCACGCTCCTCACTCACGTCACACACGCACGCTCCTCACTCGCATTCACTCACACGCTCCTCACTCACACTCACTCACGTCACACGCACGCGCACACACACACACGCACGCTCCTCACTCACGTCACACACGCACGCTCCTCACTCGCACTCACTCACACGCTCCTCACTCACACTCACTCACGTCACACGCACGCACACACACACACACACGCTCCTCACTCACGTCACACACGCACGCTCCTCACTCACGTCACACACGCACGCTCCTCACTCGCACTCACTCACGTCACGCGCGCGCTCTCCACGCGCAGTAACCCAGGGAGCCTGTGGGAAAGCGCCTCAACTTTGACATCTTTTTTTTTGCTTTTGGGATAAAAAGCAACAACAACAAAAAACCAGCGAGAAATAAATAGCACTGGGTGGGGTATGGGGGGGGGGGCGGTGGAGCGGTGGCGCAGTAGTTGGTGCACCGCGCGACGAACCCGACGGGCCACCCGCGACCCCACGGGGGCGGAGGGAGCCGAGGGGAGTGGGGGGGGGCGGGAGAGGCATCGTCCAGCAGCGGAGAGACAGGCGGCGGCGGTGGCGGCAGCGCGCGGAACTTCCCGTGGGCCCGGCGGCCGAAGGCTTCATTCAGACACGCGATTGTTCTTCTCGTTACAATTTGTATGGAGGAGTCCCGAGGACGTGCCCGCTACATCGATGTATTTTCGACACGTTTCCCGACAGGCCGGCCCTGCCAATAAATTTCCCCGAGTTCTGCAGTCCTCTCTCTCTCTATATATATATACACACACAAACAAAGACAAAGGATCCCCCCGTATAGCCTTAACAGACTGTAGGGGCAAGTGCTGTTAGCGAGCAGCACCTATGAAGGCCGGAACGGTACACGAGGGGGGTGGGGTGGCCAGCACCATAGCCCGACCGCCTTAGTCTCCCCGAGTGGCGATGTTTACTACACACCGCACCAGGTACTCATTTGAGGCCGAGTCGACCTAGGGGAGGCCCGGGACCGGTTCAGATAATCGTCACCTGGTGTTGGCCGTGAGCGGGAATCGAACCCGGGTCGCCAGGTTCATAGCGCAGCGCGCTAACCGCTACACTACCGCTCCCCACATATATACACGCACACACACAAAAAAATTAACACTTCTGAGAATTTTGCCAACGACGCCGCGAGAGATGCGCCGCCTCCGGGCTCCGGAGAACCACCTGGGAGAGAAGATTCCAGGCAGCGGTGGCTCAAGCACGCGGGGGAACGCTCTTTCACGTTCTCGTTTCGGCTTTAAGCTATTAACGTCGCATTAGTTAGCGCGTCATCCCTTCTCTGTGCCGCACGTAAGCGTTAAAACAAAAACAAAAATGTTTCCAAGCACGCTGCATTACCCTGCGGGGTTCGCGAATCCCAAATGGGTCTGCGGCGACGTCGACCCTCGAGGGGGGGCTGCCTGTATCCAGCAAGGGTTGGTGGATCAGACACACGCAGGTCAGGTGTGAAAGTCCCTTCTAGCCCGTGGCAGGGCGTCGGGAAAGGAGCCGTACCCCTGGTACAGCAGCAGAGTGTGGATCTCCATCCGTTCCACACTCCCTTATACCCGTGGGTGGGCGTCGATGGGAAGCCGTACCACACCCCCCCTGGCTTTGCCAGGTAGAAGGCGGTACCAGCAGCAAAGTGTGGACTCCGCCTGTTCCCTCTGTACGGGATAGAGTGTTTCCCCCTTGCTCGTACGCGTGGGCGAGCACGCACAAGCGAGCGAGAGAGAGGGCGCGAGCCAGCGTGAGCACGAGCGAGCGAGCACGGGTGAGCGAGCACGAGCGAGCGAGCAAGGGTGAGCGAGCAACAGTGAGCGTGTGAGCAAGAGGAGTGAGCACGCATGAGCGAGCGCGTGTAGGTAAGCGCGCGCGAGTGAGTACGAGTGAGTGAATACGAGTGAGTGAGTAAGTGCAAGTGAGTGAGTGAGCGGGAGTGAGTGAGTGCGAGTGAGTGAGTGCGAGTGAGTGAGTGAGCACGAGTGATTGAGCGCGAGTGAGTGAGTAAGTACAAGTGAGTGAGTGAGCGGGAGTGAGTGAGTACGAGTGAGTGAGTGTGCGTGAGTGAGTGAGTACGAGTGAGTGAGTACGAGTGAGTGAGCGGGAGTGAGTGAGTACGAGTGAGTGAGTGCGCGTGAGTGAGTGAGTACGAGTGAGTGAGTACGAGTGAGTGAGTACGAGTGAGTGAGTGAGTACGAGTGAGTGAGTGAGCACGAGTGAGTACGAGTGAGTGAGTGAGTACGAGTGAGTGAGTGAGCGTGAGTGAGTACGAGTGAGTGAATGAGCACGAGTGAGTGAGTACGAGTGAGTGAATGAGTACGAGTGAGTGAGTACGAGTGAGTGAATGAGTACGAGTGAGTGAGTACGAGTGAGTGAGTGAGCGCGAGTAAGTACGAGATAGTAAGTACGAGTGAGTGAGTGAGCGAGTGAGTGAGCGAGTATGAGTGAGTGAGTGAGCGAGTGAGTACGAGTGAGTGAGTATGAGTGAGCGAGTGAGTACGAGTGAGTGAGCGCGAGTGAGTAAGTACGAGTGAGTGAGTACGAGTGAGTGAGTAAGTACGAGTGAGTGAGTACGAGTGAGCGAGTGAGTACGAGTGAGTGAGTAAGTACGAGTGAGTGAGTGAGTACGAGTGAGTGAGTACGAGTGAGTGAGTAAGTACGAGTGAGTGAGTACGAGTGAGTGAGTAAGTACGAGTGAGTGAGTACGAGTGAGTGAGTACGAGTGAGTGAGTAAGTACGAGTGAGTGAGTACGAGTGAGTGAGCACGAGTGAGTGAGTACGAGTGAGTGAGTGAGTGAGCACGAGTGAGTGAGTGCGCGTGAGTACGAGTGAGTGAGTGAGTACGAGTGAGTGAGTGAGCACGAGTGAGTGAGTGCGCGTGTGTGAGTGAGTACGAGTGAGTGAGCACGAGTGAGTGAGTGAGTACGACTGAGTGAGTACGAGTGAGTGAGTGAGTACGACTGAGTGAGTACGAGTGAGTGAGTACGAGTGAGTGAGCACGAGTGAGTGAGCACGAGTGAGTGAGCACGAGTGAGTGAGTGAGCACGAGTGAGTGAGTGAGCACGAGTGAGTGAGCACGAGTGAGTGAGTGCGCGTGAGTACGAGTGAGTGAGTAAGTACGAGTGAGTGAGTGAGTAAGTACGAGTGAGTGAGTACGACTGAGTGAGTGAGTACGAGTGAGTGAGTGAGCACGAGTGAGTGAGCACGAGTGAGTGAGTGAGTACGACTGAGTGAGTACGAGTGAGTGAGTGAGTACGAGTGAGTGAGTGAGCACGAGTGAGTGAGCACGAGTGAGTGAGTGAGCACGAGTGAGTGAGTGCGCGTGAGTACGAGTGAGTGAGTGAGTACGAGTGAGTGAGTGAGTACGACTGAGTGAGTGAGTACGACTGAGTGAGTGAGTACGAGTGAGTGAGTGAGCACGCGCGAGTGCCACCAGAGCGCGCGCGCTGGGCGCGCCACGGGGCCCCGTGGCGCGCCCACCTCTTGCCGCCGTGACACAAAAGATCCCAAAGGTCGTGACCCCCTAACCCGGCCGGGCGAATGATGCCACATTCCTCCGGTCGACCACCCCCCTCCACCCACCCCTACGTCTCCCATCTCTCTGCGTCTCGACGTCAGCAGGGGCAATCGGCGAGCGCCGTGACCGTGACTCCCAACGAGGGACCTGGGGGGGTGGGCTCTCTCTCCGCCCGCTCCTCACGACCGCCAGCCCGTCTCCGCGGCCGCCGCCAGGGCTTTCCCACGGTGGAGCGGAGAGCGCAGAGCGAGTGCCGCCCGCCCGCCCGCCCGCCCCCCCTCCTCTCTCTGCGATCGCACGCCCCCTATAAGGTGTGCACTTGGCCGCGTGCATTCTTGCGTCACACGGCGATTCTGCGCGACGCTGCTTTATCGGTTTTTCACTTTTTTTTCCTTCCCTTAACCCCCCCCGCCCCCCCCGCCCCCCCCGCCCCCCCCCCGCCCCCCCGCCCCCCCCACCACCACTTGCACGGTTCTCCGCCGGTGGGCCGGCCACTGGTTCTGGCATTTGGCGATTTTTATTTAGTTCTATATTTTAAAGTCGATTGGGCCTCGTACTTTGTAAGTGTCGGCGAGTCGCCGAGATCACTTTGCGGGAGGGGTCCTGCCGAGAGAGTTTTTCGCAGTAGGCAGAGGGGCGGGCGGTGGCAGAGGGGGCGGGCGGTGGCAGAGGGGGCGGGCGGTGGCAGAGGGGCGGGCGGTGGCAGAGGGGCGGTGTTGTCGCTGCTGCCGTTGCCGCTGTACCAGGTTCTGGCATTCAGCGATTTGTTTTATTTTATTTATTTGTTTTAAACTCTTTGGACTTGTACCCCAACAGTCTCGGCGAGTCTCCGACATCAGTTTGGAGGAGGGTGCTGCTAAGAGTGTATCGCAGTAGGGGAGAGTAAGGGGGGTGGCAGAGGCGATGTCGTCGCCACTGCTGCTGCTGCTACACACCACGCGTTCTGGCAATTTTGCATCTTTCCCCCCCCCCCCCCCCCATTTTAAACCTCGATTGGATTTGTACCCTAAAAGTTTCGGCGAGTCGCCGAGATCACTTTTCGGGAGGGCTCCTGCTGAGAGTTTGACGCAGTAGAGGACAGGGGGCGATGTTGTCGCTTGCTGCTCACTACATTTGGGAAACACGGCTTATTCACTGCGCTTGTGGTGCCCCGGTGGATAGGAGATGTTAACTACTTCGCCTGGTATGCAGGAGGTCGTGGGTTCGATCTCGACCCTGATGCCTGCTGTATATTTGGAGTTTGCGTGTGGCTAGGAGATGTTAACTACTTCTCCTGGTATGCAGGAGGTCGTGGGTTCGATCTCGACCCTGATGCCCGCTGTATATTAGGAGTTTTTCATGTGGCGAGAAGATGTTAACTACCTCTCATGGTATGCAGGAGGTCGTGGGTTCGATCTCGACCCTGATGCCCGCTGTATATTAGGAGTTTTTCATGTGGCGAGGAGATGTTAACTACCTCTCCCGGTATGCAGGAGGTCGTGGGTTCGATCTCGACCCTGATGCCTGCTGTATATTAGGAGTTTTTCATGTGGCGAGGAGATGTTAACTACCTCTCCTGGTATGCAGGAGGTCGTGGGTTCGATCTCGACCCTGATGCCTGCTGTATATTTGGAGTTTGCGTGTGGCTAGGAGATGTTAACTACTTCTCCTGGTATGCAGGAGGTCGTGGGTTCGATCTCGACCCTGATGCCCGCTGTATATTAGGAGTTTTTCATGTGGCGAGGAGATGTTAACTACCTCTCCTGGTATGCAGGAGGTCGTGGGTTCGATCTCGACCCTGATGCCCGCTGTATATTAGGAGTTTTTCACGTGGCGAGGAGATGTTAACTACCTCTCCTGGTATGCAGGAGGTCGTGGGTTCGATCTCGACCCTGATGCCTGCTGTATATTTGGAGTTTGCGTGTGGCTAGGAGATGTTAACTACTTCTCCTGGTATGAAGGAGGTCGTGGGTTCGATCTCGACCCTGATGCCCGCTGTATATTAGGAGTTTTTAATGTGGCGAGACGATGTTAACTACCTCTCCTGGTATGCAGGAGGTCGTGGGTTCGATCTCGACCCTGATGCCTGCTGTATATTAGGAGTTTTTCATGTGGCGAGTAGATGTTAACTATCTCTCCTGGTATGCAAGAGGTCGTGGGTTCGATCTCGACCCTGATGCCCGCTGTATATTAGGAGTTTTTCATGTGGCGAGGAGATGTTAACTACCTCTCCTGGTATGCAGGAGGTCGTGGGTTCGATCTCGACCCTGATGCCTGCTGTATATTAGGAGTTTTTCATGTGGCGAGGAGATGTTAACTACCTCTCCTGGTATGCAGGAGGTCGTGGGTTCGATTTCGACCCTGATGCCTGCTGTATATTAGGAGTTTTTCACGTGGCGAGGAGATGTTAACTACCTCTCCTGGTATGCAGGAGGTCGTGGGTTCGATCTCGACCCTGATGCCTGCTGTATATTAGGAGTTTTTCATGTGGCGAGATGTTCACTACCTCTCCTGGTATGCAGGAGGTCGTGGGTTCGATCTCGACCCTGATGCCTGCTGTATATTAGGAGTTTTTCATGTGGCGAGGAGATGCTAACTACCTCTCCTGGTATGCAGGAGGTCGTGGGTTCGATCTCGACCCTGATGCCTGCTGTATATTAGGAGTTTTTCACGTGGCGAGGAGATGTTAACTACCTCTCCTGGTATGCAGGAGGTCGTGGGTTCGATCTCGACCCTGATGCCTGCTGTATATTAGGAGTTTTGCATGTGGCGAGGAGATGTTAACTACCTCGCCTGGCTTGCAGGAGGCCGTGGGTTCGATCCAGACCCCGACCGCCTTTGCCTCCCCAGTGGCAACGTTTACTAAAACACCGCACCAGGTACTCATGAGGCCGAGTCGACCTAGAGGAGGCCCAGCGCCGGTTCACATAATCATCTCTGGTGTTGGCCGTGAGCGGGAATCGAACTCGGGAATGCCACAATGGTGAAATGTTAACTACCTCGCCTGGTATACAGGAGGTCGTGGGTTCGACCCGACCCTGACACCTGCTGTATATATGGAGTTTGCATGTGGCGACATGTTAACTACCTCGCCTGGTATACAGGAGGTCGTGGCTTCCATCCCGACCCTGACGACGCCTGCTGTATATTTGGAGTTTGCGTGTGGCTAGGAAGATGCCAACTACCTCGCCTGGCTTGCAGGAGGCCGTGGGTTCGATCCAGACCCCGACGTCTGCTCTATATTAGGAGTTTGCGTGTCTCTCTCTCTCTCTTCATCTCGATCGCCCCGTGGTCGTGTGGAATTTTTTTTTTCCTCCGGGATCCTCCGGTATTTCCCTCCACATTTAGAATCAACATTACGCATTTAGATTATTTCACTGCTGCTATACATTTCCACATGACACAAGCCACACATCATTTGTGAACGCCAGGTCACACTAATGAAAAAGCCAATGGCTCAGTTGGCTTTACCTGGTAAAATAAAAATAAAAACTATTTTAGTTTTATTTGTGCAATTCGTTACTTTGCACCCCTATCGAATGTTGGCATTGTTTATTGTCGTAACGTTCTGACCCCGTGCAGGAGCATTATAGCGCATCGGATTTCTCCAGTGTTAAATATTCTGATTGTGATCACCAATTGAGTGACTTTGCCGTTACGAACCCGGCTCACCGGTGATCATCCAAACCGGTCCTGGGCCTCCCCTAGGTCGACTCAGCCTCAAATAAGTACCTGCTGCGGTGTGTAAACATCGCCACTTTGGGAGACAAAGGCGGCCAGGCGTGTGTGGTGCTGGCCACCCACCCCCTCGTGTGCCATCGTGCCGGCATTCATAGGTGCTCGCTAGTCGCTAACAGCACTTGCCCCAAAAGTCTGTTAAGGCTACACGGTGGATCTTGGTGTTTAACTATAGGAGGAAGTTGAAGAATCCACAGGAAACCCTTACTGAACAGGGGGAGAATACAAACACTCCACACAATAAAAAACAAATAACAGACTGTTGGGGCAGGTGCTGTTAGCGAGCACCTATGAAGGCCAGCACAGCACACGAGGGGGTGGGTGGCCAACACCACGCCCGGCCGCCTTTGTCTCCCCAGTGGTGATGTTTACACACTGCATCGGGTACTCATTTGAGGCCGAGTCGACCTAGGGGAGGCCCAGGACCAGTTCAGATAACCGTCACTGGTGTTGGCCGTGAGCGGGAGCCGAACCCGCGTGGCGCCAGGTTTGTGGGGCAGTGCGCTAACGGCTACACTGCCGCTCCCCATAGACTCAAAACACAGGCACACACAGAGACCCCCAGGACTCGCACAGATCTATAGGAAGGAGGAGGCATCATCACAGCAGCGAGGATCCACCACTCCTCGCTGCTCCTCCCGACGCATTCACCCGGCTCATCGACCAGCTCGGTGTAAAACAAAAAAAAAACTCCCAGCAGCAGCAGCAGCAGCTGCTGCTGCTCAACATCAACAGCAGCAGCCACACACGCACAGGGAGATCGTGCTCTTGACAAACGTACGTACGTGTACGTGTATGTGCGCACGTTGAACTTAGACACACGTACACGTACGGTTGTCGTACGTAGCCAACCGTGCTGATCGGAGAGCGATTTGGCAGTTATTCAGATGGACGAGTCCATCTATATCCGTGGTGCTAACGGTAAAAAAAACCCGCCACTTTTTTCAAAATGTTCTTACTGTGGTTTTCACACCTGATGATGATTGCTTGTGTTGCAGTCGAAACGTCGTGAGAATTTTATTGTTTTATTTTTTTCTCTTGTTTTATTGTTTCCCTTCTATGCGCCTTTACTGAAAGAACCAAAAATATGAATCCCTGGCAGTTACGAAAGCTTTAAATAAATAAATAAAACTCCATTAATGTATAATATGCCATATAAAATATAATTTCTTATACAGTACTCCGGAACGGATGACTTCCTTTCCATTTATTTCTTATGGGCAAAATTCGTTTGGTGCATACGTCATTTTCGGTATAAGTCCTCCCTTCTGGAACGAATTAACGACGTATAACGAGGTACCACTGTATGTATAACTTCTTTTGCACCGTACGTAGCCAATCGTGCCATTTGGAGGTGCAGGGGAAGGGCAATAAACTAAACGCAAAAAGCAGTTCTAAAGAAATTAGCTGTCAATGTAGTATAGTGGTGTAGTGTATCATAGTGGATAGCGTATAGCGTAGTGTGTACGTATAACGTATTTTGCACCGTACCGAGCCAATCGGAGGTGCAGGGGAAGGACACTCAACTAAACACAAGAAGCAGTTCTAAAGAATTGCAGTATCGAGTAGTGCAGTGCATCGTAGTGCGTAGCGTAGTATGTCGTGTATAGTGTAGTGCGTAGTGTAGTGCACGCATGTCGAACTTCTTTTGCACCGTACGTAGCCAACCGTGCCAATCGGAGTCGCGAAAGACGCGTTTGCGTTGATCGCCCCCCTACCTCCCACCCACCACCCACCACCCTCCCCCCCCCCCCACCACGGCCGCTCGCCCGATGCTTTTTTCCCAACGTAACCACGACGTCGGAATCGGCGCCACCACGCACGGCCACCGCGCTTTGCCAACCCCTGCCACCCCCCCCCCCCCCCCCGCCTCCCCCTCACGCGAAGAGCCACAAAACCCCAAAGACCAAACTTCGCCCCGCTCCCTCGCCCGATAGCACCGAGCGGAGACCCTGTAGGAGAGCGAGAGAGAGAGGGGGGCCACGGGGCAAGGCCGCACACGCCTGATGGGTTACCCGGTACCCCCAACGTAACCGCGACGTCGGAACCGGCGGCGGCGGCGGCGGCGACGGCACCCTTCGCGGCCACGCACGGCTACCACGCTTCGCCAAAACCCCCCCCACCCCGCCCCCCCGCCCCCCCGCCTTCCCCGCAGGACTTGAAGAGCAATAAAAACCCCCGATGACCAAAGACCGAACCTCGCCCGCTACCACCAAGCAGGGGACCCTGTGGGAGAGTGAGAGAGGGGGGGGTGGAGAAAGGGGAGCGTAGGGGCTAGGGAACGAATGTGAGGTCGTGGTGGTGGTGGTGGTGGGGGTGGATGGCTGCGTACCGCTTTACCAGTCCCCCACCCACCCCCCACCCCTCCAGCGGGCGTGGGAGGACGCGAGCGCTTGCGCCCTCCGCTCCCTTTAAAGGCCATCACTGCGCACGAGTGCCCGTCCGCTAATTGCCAGATGGGAGTCCTCCACCGCCGCTGTAAACACGGCCCCGTGGCCGCCGCCTCCTCCTCCTCCTCCTCCTCCGGCTGCTGCCGCCGCTCCTCTCCCAAAGACGGACAGGATAATTGGGAGGGGGAGGTGTAGTGTCCTCCTCCCCTCCTCCCCCTCCCACCCGTGCCCTCCTCCCCCTCCCACCCGTGCCCTCCTCCCCCTCCCACCCGTGCCCCTCCCCCCGCCCCCCCACGCTGCCCTCCTCATTGCCCCCATGCCCTCCGTGCCCCCCTCTTTCCCCTCCTCCCCCTCCGTGCGTACGAGTGTGTCAGTGCGCGTGTGTATACGAATGTGTCCGTGTATACGAGTGCGAGCGAGTGATATAATGCGCGGCCGCGTTATTTATTTCTCCGCTTCCCCTCCGTACCCCTGCTGCCGCTGCCGAGCGTAGCGCGGTGTTTGTTTTCTGGAGGCGCTTCCTGTGCCACTGCGACCCGGCCTTTCCTGTTATTAGCGCCAACCGCAACCCGCACCACCATAGCCGCCACCGCCGCCGCCGCCAATGCCACCACTACCATTGCCAATGCCACCGCTGCCACCCACCACCATTGCCCGTCGCAACCGCCACCGCTGACATCGCCACCTGCCCGCCATTTGCCGCCACCACCACCATTGCCACCGCAACCGGCACTATTGCAAACCGCCACCGTTGCCACCGCAACCACCACCGCTGGCATTGCCACCGCCCCCCCATTTGCTGCCAGCAGCACCTATGAATGCCGGCACGGCACGCGAGGGGGGTGGGTGTGCCAGCACCACGCCCGGCCGCCTTTGTCTCCTTCGTGGCGATGTTTACAACACACCGCACCGGGTGCTCATTTGAGGCCGAGTCGACTTCGGGGAGGCTCAGGACAGGTTCAGATAATCGTCGCCGGTGTTAGTGGCCGTGAGCGGGAAGAACCGAACTCGGGTCGTAGTCAGGTTCGAGGCGCAGCGCGCTAACCGCTGCACCGCCGCTCCATACACACACACACACAGACAGACTAAGCAGCCACAGAGTAAACTCCAGAGGTCAGAAAACAGTAGCAGGCTGCAATCTGAGACTCCATATGGGACGGGTGGACCGCGGGTCGGAGTGGGTGACAGTCAGGTTTGCGATCAGCCGCTTTCACTTCCCCATCAGTAATTATAATTATTATATAATGCTAATTATGATATGATACGAATTATATCATTATTACTGAAGACGGTGGTGGTGGTGGTGGAGGAGGCTCGTGAAGGACGCTGCTGGGCAGTTGGAGGCAGTCGCCCTCCAGCA
Organism: Petromyzon marinus; assembly: GCF_048934315.1. Lineage (NCBI taxonomy): Eukaryota > Metazoa > Chordata > Hyperoartia > Petromyzontiformes > Petromyzontidae > Petromyzon > Petromyzon marinus. The sequence continues at coordinate 8,176,999 of NC_133740.1, read as the reverse complement.
AAGACAACGGAGGGCGGAGGAGCGGCGCTCACAACAACGAGCGGAGCGCCGGGCGGCTAAAATGCAACGAGTTGCCACAGTAGGGGGTACAGGTGGTGCATCTACCAGCAATCTCAGTCAGCCAACCCCATGGCACCTTCTGGGTCTGTCCTGTGGGGCCCTCCTGTCAGCAAGCCTTCACACTTCGCGTGATAGCCTCAAAGTGCACCTGGCCTGGCACAGGCGCCGTGGTGACGTCACCATCACTTAGTTGCGACTAGCGGGTATTGGGATTGGTATTGGTGGGGCGGTGGAAGCGGATGATAATTGCATCGGTGGGACGAGAGACACACCATCGCCGTCACAAAAATAAGCATTACGTAATTCGTCTCGTAGAATAATTATTATTGTTGCATGCGTAGGGGCGTTACGGGAGGGTGACACGCGGTTGTATAACGGTGGCCACAAACGCGTCCGATAAAGGCCACCACCGTGGGGGGGGGGCTGTGGGGGGGGGGGGGGTGTGGGGGACGCTGTGATCCCCTCCCAGCCCCGCCCCTCGGTGAGAAACAGTATAAAAGGTTGGGGGGACCCGGGGAGCTGAGAGGGGAGTTCCACCAGGCCGAGGTGAAGAGCCAGTGAAGAGAGAAGAAGACCGACTAGCCAGACCCTGCAACTCATGGGACTCGCTGTCCTTTTCAGGGCCGGGCAGAGCGAGCCAAGGGGTGCGACGCCGGAGCCGCGAGGGCCGATGTCCTTCTGAGGGCCGGGCCCGTGTGGCCGGTGATCGAGAGCTGCGCCGAAGCTGGGCCCAGGTCAGATAGCCTCCAGGAGGGGGAGGACCAGGATAGAGGGAAGTAGGGAGCTAGCGTGGGGCATTAACTCGGGGTAACACTTCCCTCTGTATAGCACGGGCGAAGACGCCGTTACCCTCTTCAAGCGTCAGGGTCGCTACTGCTGAAGCGTTTGTAATAAATACGTGTTGCCTCAAGTCAACAGTCTCCGTCGTCACTAAGGCCGCTGCACGTGCAATTATAATTGGGTGCGTGGGGTGCTGGCGCCATCATTGATACGGCGCTGCACCAATCTCGGTAATGCGAGTGACGTCGCTTCTGTGTGGTCCAGCCTAGGGGCACCCCCAGCGGCAGCTGCCCCTGCGTGGCGCAAGGCAATCGTCATGAAAGAAGGCGCTGCGGTACAACGATGAAGGCAGACTGCGACGGAATCGCCGGTCTCGCCGGTGCTAGCCAATCAAGTGAAGGGGGTGCGGCTAACCGCCATCCGAGCATCGCTTGCCAATCAATCGACATTTTCAGGACGGCCGCCCGATCAACTTTGAGCCGGGCGCCGGATCGACAGAGCGTAATCGATACGATCAGCCTCGATTGAACGACCCCGCAATACCACGCACATGGGCAGAGGCAACGCCAACCCCAACGCCTAAACCCTCTCTCTTCCCATATAAAATCGGCAAAAATCTACCGGACATCTGTAAAGTAAAAAAATAATAATAATAAAGAGCTTCGTAGCTCAATCGGATTCCTCCAGCACAAACACACCGATTCCACAAACCTCCGATTGGCGATTTCCACCCAAGGTGTCTTAATTCCTTAAAAAAAATCGCCCTATTACACAGCCGCCAGGGGCTTGCTGCGGCGTTTCGATTCACGCGAGACGCCGCCCTCGCTTGATGCGGCTCGCTGGAGCCTCTGCGGCAGACGGGAAAGGGGGGCAGGGGCAGGGGCGTCTAACTCGGCTGTCCCGGTAACTGGCGCCTGTATTCGCGGCTGCGAGCGTCTCCACCGGGTTGGCGCCAGTGAGGGGGCGCGCTTGGCGCAGCGGTTCGCGCGCTGCGGCCTGAGTTCCGATTCCCTCCCCGCTCGCGGCCGCCGACGATCATCTCCCGGCCACGTAACGGGGCCTCCTCCTCCTCCTCCTCTCACCACCAACCCCCCCCCTACGTCGACTCGGCCTTGCACACGAGTGCGGTGTGTAAACACTGCCTCCGTACGTACGTACGTACACGTGCGTGGAATTTCTTTCGCGCCGTACGTAACCAAACGCGCTGAACCGGAGGCGCCTCCGGGGGAGACAAAAGCTGCTGGCGCTGGCGCTGCTGCTGCTGCTGCTGGTGCTGCTGGTGCTGCTGGCGCTGCTCGCTCTACGATCACTTGCCCCGGCGGTCTGTTGGGAGGGCAGGGGGACCTTCGTCTTTGTCCTCGAGGTTGGGCGTTGCTTTTGGAGAGTATGCAAGAAAGATGACGCTTGGAATGTCGTGCCGCCCCCCCCATGAAAACGCGTTATCTTGCTCGGTGATCCACGTCGTAGTTTTGTCTGTGCGTCCGTGTGTTTATTTACGTGTGTGTGTGTGTGTTTTGTATGTTTGTGTCATGGGGAGCGGTGGCGTAGCAGTTGGCGCACCGTGCTACGGTATCCGGCTGTGACCCGAGTTCGATTCCCGCTCACGGTTCACAGACACCGGTGGCGATTATCCGAAGCCGGTCCCGGGGCCTCCCCTGGGTCGACTCGGCCTCAAATGAGTACCTGGTGCGGTGTGTAAACATTACCGCTGGCGAGACAAAGGCGGCCGGGCGTGGTGGTGACCACCCCGGCCCCCCCATCACGTACCGTGCCAGCCTTCGTCATTAGGTGCTACTTACTAACAGCACATGCCCCAACAGTCTGTGTGAAGGCTATACGGGGTTTCTTCGTCTTTGAGTGCACCTGGCCTGGCACAAGCACCGTAGTGAAACGTCACCGCCACTTAGTGGCGAATGGTGGCCGTTTGCTGTTCTTGTGCGGGTGTGTGTGTGTGTCTGGACACGAACCCGGCCATGACCGGAGTTCGATTCCTGCTCACGCCAATCAGGCCAACCAACACCAGCGACGGTTACCTGAACCGGTCCTGGCACTCCCCAAGGTCGAACCAGCCTCAAAAATGAATACCTGGTGCGCCGCTGGAGAGACAAAGACGGCCGGGCGTGGTGTGGACCACCGACCCCCCTCGAGTGCCGTGCTGGCCTTCACAGGGTGCTACTCACTAACAGCACTTGCCTCAACGGTCTGTTGAGGCTACACGGGAGGGAATCTTTGTCTTCAGCGAGTTTATTTACGCGGGTTTGTGTTTGCATGTCTGAATGGGCGCGCGTGTTTATGTTCGACGAGTGAACGCTGCTCATCGTCGTCGTTGTTGTCATCGTCGTCGCCGTCATCATCATCATCAGCGGCCAGGATCCATCCCCGATGAAGCTTGAGGCAGCTGAATGGAGTTGAAGAGAAACTCACAAACAGCGCCCTTGTTGCGATAGACCCAACCGCATTAGAGCCCCCGGCACCCCCCGAGGTTAGAACTTCCACGAAGCTGCTCATTGGCCCACCCACCAAACCGCATCATCCACTGCACAAACGATGGCAGTACACGCGGATAACTGATGATGCACAAATGGAAAAAAAAAACACTCTACCGTGGCAGCGGCGCGACTGTGATCATCCAGAACAGGCCCGTAAGTACAACGTAGAACGACGCCAATGGCCCGCTCCACAAACACGGAGGAGGAGACATCACAGCGATGATGATGATGATACGCTACTACTCCGCTTGCTCCTACTGAAGCTTGACCACCTGAACGCGGACACTGTAGTCTGCGCTTGCGTCTACATCACCAGCCGTACCCCTATCCAAACCCCTATCACTATCGCTACCCATAACACTACCTCGACCCCTATCACTACCTCTATCACTATCACTGTCCCAACCCCTATCACTGCCCCAGAACAGACCATGGTCCACCCCCTAAACCGCATCACCCACTGCACAAACCATGGCAGTAGATGCGGCTACGTGATGATGCACAAAATGACAATGAAAAATCTCTCCAGGAGAAGTGTGTGACTGTGGTCGTCCAGAACAGACGACGTATACCGACGCCAATCGCCCGATCCACAAATACAAAGGAGACATCACGGTGGTGATGATGATGATACACTAAGACTCCGCTTGCTCCTGCTGACGCGGTTATTTGGCCTTGACCACCTCAATGCGACACTGTCGTTGTTGCTCTGCATCTATAATCGGCCATACGAAAGACGATCTATCCACTGCTGGATGAAGGCTCGTGTTGCCACATCCAATCGTCTGACAGGTGTCGAGTTGGTTCTGTGTGTACACGGTTGAGAGCACTGGGAGCCCAGCATTGAGGAGTCGCAAGAGCGCGTGGGTGAATGAGTGTGTTAATTAATACGTGGGTGAGTGAGCGAGATAGTAGGTGAGCAGGTAATTGAGTAGGTAAGTGAGCCGGTAATTGAGTGAGTGGATGACCAAGTGAGTGAGTGGGTGGGCGAGTGAACGAGTGGGTAAGGGATATGGTGGATGAGCCGGTAATCGAGTGAGTGGATGAGCGAGTGGGTGAATGAGTGGGTGAGTGAGCGAGATAGTAGGTGAGCAGGTAATTGAGTGAGTGAGTGGGTAAGCGATTGGGTGAGTGAGCCGGCAATTGAGTGGATGAGCAAGTGAGTGAGTGAGTGGGCGGGCGAGTGAATGAGTGGGTGGGCGAGTGAATGAGTGGCTACGGGATGTGGTGGATGAGCCGGCAATCGAGTGAGTGGATGAGCGAGTGGGTGAATGAGGGGGTGAACGAGTGGGTGAGTGGATGAGTGTTGGGGAATGAGCAGGGTTAGCACTGGTTAAACCACTACGAGCCCGGCAACCTCAGTTCGAACCCAGCTCACGGCCACCGATGCTAGGCAGTAACATCAGAACCGGTCCTGGGCCTCCCCTAGGTCGAGTCAGCCTTAAAAATGAGTGCCTGGTGCAGTGTAAAACATCACACTGTGAGGAGGCGGGGGGGGGAGATACAAGTGCGGCCGGGAGTGGTGGTGGTGGTGGCAACTCAACCCCTTCCGTGTACCGTGCCGGCCTTCATTAGGTGCTCGTGAACAGCACTTGCCCCCAACAGTGTGTTAAGTCTATATGGGGGATCTTTGTCTTTTGTGTCTGGACACCGTGACGTCAGCGAGCCCCTCTGGCAACTGCGGGCGGCAGAGGAGCGACGCTCACAACAACGAGCGGAGCGGCGGGCGGATAAAACGCAGCGAGTTGGCACAGCGGAGGGGGGGGGGGGAGCACAGGTGGTGCATCTGCCAGTCATCCCAATCGGTCAACCCATGTGGCACCTGGGTCTGTCCCGTGACCTCCTCGTGCCAGCCAGCCAGCCAGCAGCAGCAGCGATGGACGCGTAAACATCTCAACTGGGGAGACAAAGGCGGCCGGGCGTGGTTGCTGGCCACACCCACACCCCCCCCCCCTCTTCGTGCGGCGTGCCGGCTTTTATCGGTGCCGCCCGCTCGCTCACAGCAGTCGCTCCCGACAGTCTGTGAAGGCTACACGGGGGACCTTTATCTTTGTGCGGTGTGTGTGTGTCTGCTCAGGAACAAGAGCCACAATCACCACCGTATCTGATCTCAGATAACGATCTTCCCCGCGATGGTGACGATGTCAGCGAGGACGGATGGTGACTTGGGATGGCCCGCAACAACAAACGCTGCCCTCCTTCCTCTTTCTCGCTAGCTCTGCCCCTCGCCGCTCTCCCCTCCCTCGCCGCTCTCCCCTTGGCCCCCGGATTGGCCGGATATTGCGTCTCGTGTCCAGCTACACATTCCACAGATCGCACGCATTCTCATCGCAAGAGTACCTCCCCCCCCCCCATCTCTCTCTTTTCTCTCCCTCTTCTCTCCTGTCCCTCTCCTCTCTTCTCTCCTGTCTCCCTACCTCTTCTCTCCTGTCTCCCTACCTCTTCTCTCCTGTCTCCCTACCTCTTCTCTCCTGTCTCTCTCCACTCTTTTTTTTACAATCAGAGGATACAAGAAGATGCTCGGTGTAGTCGGCACTTTGCTCCGTTCATCATTTCGTTTTTTTGAGGGTTTTTTTTATGCTTTGCTTTATGTAAACCCCCCACTCTTATCTATTCTCTCTCCTGCCTCTCTTTCTCTCTCTCTCTCTTCCGTCTCTCACCATTCCCCACTGTGTTCGAACTCGACAAACGCATCTTTGTGGCCCGGTTTCCACACAGTTGCCACCACGCCGGCTGAAATACCAAAGCCAAGTTGGTGGGGGTAGAGAGATGGAGGAGGGGGAGGGGGTGCAGTCTGGGTGGGGATGGTGCCTAGATATACATGGAAAGCCACAGAGAGACAGGGAGAGCGACAGCCCCAGAGAAGGGGGTAGAAGAGATGGAGGAGGGGGGTACTTAGACAGACATGGAAAGAGAGCGAGAGAAAGAGACAGGGAAAGAGAGAGATAGAAAGAGACAACGAGAGACGGGGAGAGAACAAGGCGAGAGAGACAGAAAGAGACAGGGAGAGACAAGGAGAGACAGAGAGACGGACTCTTGACAGGGAAAAACACGGATAATCACGCAGCGATACAGATGGAAACAAGATTCAGAGATACGGAGACAGACAAGGTGGGAGACAAAGAGACACGGAATGATGGAGATTTACAGGGAGACGTTGAAAGAGAGTTCACGAAGACACAGAGGTGCACAGGGATAAAGCGAGAGGCGAGATATATGGGGATGTACATAAAGAGATACACCACAAACTTTTTTTATTTTACCAGTTAATGCCCACGGAGCAACGTAGCTCTTTTTCAGAAGCGACCTGCCTATCACAAATGATAGCTCAACGAAGCAGCTCATCGCGTGGAAATCTGAAGCAGCCACACTCTAAAACTTTGATGTTGATTCTAAATATGGAGGGAAAAGCCGGAGGTCCCGGAGAAAATCAACACGACCGCGGGGACAGCGAAAGAGAGAGACGCACAAACTCCAAATATACAGCAGGCGTCAAGGGTCTGGATCGCCCCCACGACCTCTTGTATACCAGGCGAGGTAGTTAACACGCTCGCCACTGTGGTGCCCCATATACAGACACGAAGAGATATATACGGACAGACACAGAGAGACACGGAGAGATGGAGTTAGAGAGAAGTTAGAGAGACAATGAGACGTGGAGCGATACACACACAGACACAGAGAAAACACGGAGAGATACATAGTACAGACACAGAGAGATACATACGGACAGACACAGAGACACGGAGAGATGGAGTTAGCGAGAGAGACAATGAGACGTGGAGCGATACACACACACAGAGAAACACGGATACATACAGAGAGATACATAGTACAGACACAGAGAGATACATACGGACAGACACAGAGAGACACAGAGAGATGGAGTTAGAGAGAGACAATGAGACGTGGAGCGATACACAGACAGAGAAACACGGAGAGATACATAGTACAGACAGAGAGATACATACAGACACACAGACACGGAGAGATGGAGTTAGAGAGACAATGAGACGTGGAGCGATACACACACACAGACACAGAGAAACACGGAGAGATACATAGTACAGACACAGAGAGATGCATACGGACAGACACAGAGAGACACAGAGAGATGGAGTTAGAGAGAGAGAGAGACAATGAGATGTGGAGCGATACACAGACAGAGAAACACGGAGAGATACATAGTACAGACACAGAGAGATACATACGGACAGACACACAGACACGGAGAGATGGAGTTAGAGAGACAATGAGACGTGGAGCGATACACACACAGACAGAGAAACACGGAGAGATACATAGTACAGACACAGAGAGATACATACAGACACACAGACACGGAGACACGGAACTATTGAGAGAGATGCAGAACGGGGAAGGGAGATGGTGAAGGGAGATGAGGAGCGGGAGCGCGTGACGTTCTCACGTCGGAGATAATCACGCCGCGACGGAGCAGGCAACTCGTGCCCGCTCGTCTCCGTGTGTGTGGGTACTTGTATGTGTATGAGGGGAGCGGTGGTGCAGTGGTTAGCGCGCTTCGCTATGAACCCGGCGACCCGGGTTCAATTCCCGTTCATGGCCAACAGCGGTGACGACTATCTGAACTGGTCCTGGGCCTCCCCTAGGTCGACTCAGCCTCAAACGAGTACCCGACGCGAATGTATAAACATCGCCACTGGGTAGACAAAGGCAGTCTGGTACGGTGCTGGCCACCCACCCCATCGTGTGCCGTTCCGGCCTTCATAGGTGCTCACGAACAGCACTGGCCCCTACAGTCTATTAAGGATATACGGGGGATCTTTGTCTTTGTATGTGGTGGTAGTGGTTGTGTTGGTAGTGGTGGCAGTAGAGGTGATAGTAGTAGTGTTCGTGGTAATGGTGGCAGTGGTAGTAATAGTGGTGGTGGGGTGGTGGGGGTGGTTGTGGTGGCGGTAGCGGTGATAGTAGTGGTGGTGGTCGTGGTGGGGGTGGTAGTAATAGTGGTAGTGGTGGTAGTGGCGGGAGTAATAATGGTGGTTGTGGTGGTGGTGGCGGTAGCGGTGATAGTAGTGGTGGTGGTAGTGGTGGCGGTAGAGGTGGCAGTGTTAGCGGTGGTGGTCGTGGTGGGGGTGGTAGTAATAGTGGTGGTGGTGGTGGTAGTGGCGGGAGTAATAATGGTGGTAGTGGTGGTGGTGGTGGCGGCGGTGATCACAGGCTTCCGGGCCACGCCCAGGCAGAGGAAGAGGGCAAAACCTCAAAACTCCAATCGCCTTCCCAAGGGAAGAGCTCGCACGCACACACACACACGTGTGTGTACACACACACACACGTGTATATACACACACACGTATATATACACAAAGACAAAGATACCCGTATAGCCTTAACAGGCTGCTGGGGCAAGTGCTGTTAGAGAGTAGCACCTATTAAGGCCGGCACGGCACATGAGCGGGTGGGGTGGCCGGCCCCGGCACCACATCCGACCGCCTTCGTCTCCACAGTGGCGGTGTTTTTACGCACCGCACCACGTTACTCATTTGAGGCCTAGTCGACCTAGGGGAGAGGCCCAGGAACGGTTCAAATAACCGTCACCGGTGTTGGTGGCAATGAGCGGGTTCGTAGCGCGGCGCGCTAACCGTTGCGCCACCGCTCCGCGTACACACACACACATATACAGACGGCAGCGGCCCGGCATACCCGAATAAACAAAAACAGCGCGTATATGTAAACAAACACTGGCTCACTCGTATAAACACACACTTCTTATGGGGGGGAGGGCGGGGGGGGGTAGAGAAATTACTCACAAACACTCCACTTAAAATCAGATAGCGCCCCGTTCTGGGTGAGCTTAGGGAGCAGTCAACAATCCCAGCGACCGTCCCAAAGCAACATCCCCACCCACCCCCACCCCCCGAGCAGCCTCAACTTTCAGATGCACGGGGAAAGTTTAGAATGCAGCCGCTATCAAAATGTCCCGTGCGGTAAGCGCAGCAGTTAGTCGCGCTGCGCTGCGCTTCCTGGCTGCGAACCGAGATCGATTCCCGCTCACGGCCACCGAAACCTGCGGGGGATTAATCTGATCCGGGTCTTGGGCCACCTCTAGGTCGACTCGGCCTCAAATGCGTACCCGGTGCGGCGTGCAAACGTTGCCACTCGGGAGGCAAAGGCGGCCCCGCGTGCGGTGTCTCGCCCTTCATGGGCGCTCGCTAAACGGGTCGGTGGGTGTGTTGGCGAGCGAATGGGTGAATGGGCGAGTTCGCGAACGAGCGAGTTGGTGGGCGAGCGAGTAAATTAGTTGGTATGTGGGGGGCGAGTCGTTCACTGGTTCAGTGAGCGAGCGAATTCGTTAATAAACTAAACTGTTTATTTTTATTTTTCAAGGTAAGGCCCCACACGGAGCTCCACAGCCTTTTCTCAGCAGCGACCTAGGCCACAAATGATAGCTCAACCAAGTGGGCTTATCATCACGGGCAAATTTATGGCGGCAGCCAAATAATCGAAACGTGTCCTGTCGATAATAAATGTGCAGGGAAAAGCCGGAGGATCCGGATAAAAAATCGAAATGACCACGGGTAGAACACGCAAACTCCAAATATACAGGCATTAGGGTTAGGATCGAACCCACGAGAGACATCCTGTATAACTCCTATATAGCAGGCGAGGTGTGTAACGTCTCATCACGATGGCGTCCGAGTTGATGGGTGAGGGAGCGTGCTGACGAGCACGTGAGTGAGCGAGTGAGTTCAAGGGTGGGTGAGCGAGTTAGTTGGCGAGCGAGTAGGCTGCGAGCGTCCGAGTGAGCGAGTTTGTGAGGTAGTAAGCTGAGCGAGTGCGTGGGTGGGTGAGTGGACGAGTGAGTGCGTGAGTTGGTGAGCGAGCGAGCGAGCGAGCCAGCGATTGGGTGGGTGAGTGGGTGGGTGAGTGGACGGGTGAGTGCGTGAGTTGGTGAGCGAGCGAGCGAGCCAGTGATTTGGGTGGGTGAGAGGACGGGTGAGCGGTCAGCAATCCTAAAGCACAATCGTGCAGCCCTCAGTTTTGGGCCTATCAGTAGCTATGAAAGCGTTCGTGTGCGTGACCTACGCGCGTGCGCGCGAGGGACCCGTAGCGCAGCAATTGGCGCACTGCGCCACGAACCTGGCGGCCCGAGTTCGATTCCCACTCGCGCTTATCTGAACCGGTCCTGGGTCTCCCCTAAGTCGACTTGGCCGTAAACGAGGGCCATCAGCATTAGGGAGACAAACGGTGCCGGTCTTCACATTCAAAATCCTGTACACCAGGCGAGGTAGTTAACATCTCGCTACACGCAAACTCCAAATATACAGCAGGCGTTGTCGGGGTCGGGATCGAACCCACGACCTCCTGTACACCAGGCGAGGTAGTTAACATCTCGCTACACGCAAACTCCAAATATACAGCAGGTGTTGTCGGGGTCGGGATCGCTACACGCAAACTCCAAATATACAGCAGGTGTTGTCGGTGTCGGGATCGAACCCACGACCTCCTGTACACCAGGCGAGGTAGTTAACATCTCGCTACACGCAAACTCCAAATATACAGCAGGTGTTGTCGGGGTCGGGATCGAACCCACGACCTCCTGTACACCAGGCGAGGTAGTTAACATCTCGCTACACGCAAACTCCGAATATACTGCAGCTGTTGTCGGGGTCGGGATCGAACCCACGACCTCCTGTACACCAGGCGAGGTAGTTAACATCTCGCTACACGCAAACTCCAAATATACAGCAGGTGTTGTCGGGGTCGGGATCGAACCCACGACCTCCTGTACACCAGGCGAGGTAGTTAACATCTCGCTACACGCAAACCACAAATATACAGCAGGTGTTGTCGGGGTCGGGATCGAACCCACGACCTCCTGTACACCAGGCGAGGTAGTTAACATCTCGCTACACGCAAACCACAAATATACAGCAGGTGTTGTCGGGGTCGGGATCGAACCCACGACCTCCTGTACACCAGGCGAGGTAGTTAACATCTCGCTACACGCAAACTCCAAATATACAGCAGGTGTTGTCGGTGTCGGGATCGAACCCACGACCTCCTGTACACCAGGCGAGGTAGTTAACATCTCGCTACACGCAAACTCCAAATATACAGCAGGTGTTGTCGGTGTCGGGATCGAACCCACGACCTCCTGTACACCAGGCGAGGTAGTTAACATCTCGCTACACGCAAACTCCATATATACAGCAGGCGTTGTCGGGGTCGGGATCGAACCAACGACCTCCTGTACACCAGGCGAGGTAGTTAACATCTCGCTACACGCAAACTCCAAATATACAGCAGGCGTTGTCGGGGTCGGGATCGAACCCATGACCTCCTGTACACCAGGCGAGGTAGTTAACATCTCCAAGGCACCGCGGCGCCTTCCCTAACAGCACTTGCCCCAACGGCCCGTTGAAGGCCATAATAGGAGGTTGTTTCTGTTGGGCTGGATCGCGTAAATATAAATGCGTCGTTAAACCCGCCACCGCCACCCGACACAGCCAATGGAGTAGTAAGGTTTTCGTCACATAAACAAAACGTGCCAATCAGGTTACGTGTCGGGAGAGAGTAAACCCACTGCAACATTTTGCAATTTTAGAATCAGAATATTTACGTATTACTGGAGGAATCCGACGAGCTATGAAGCTCTTTTTCAAGGGGACAACACGGGGGTAAGAACGTGACGACGACAACAACAACAACACAAAAAACACGACGGAAGTGCAGAGTACAAGAAAAGATAAACAAAGCATGCAAAAACACGCATCACAAACTAAACGTTGCGACTCCTAAACCCACCCCCCGGCCCCCCTGGCCCCCCCAGCCCCCCTTGCCCCCCCCCCCACCACCACAGCGGCACCCACCTGGGTTGGAGAAGACGTCACGGAGCTTGCCGAGCGCGTCGGTGAAGAGGCGCACGTCGGCCGTGAGACGCGAAACGTCGCCCGGGTCAACGCTCGCGCCGTGCCCCTCGGCCTGACGCACAAAGACAAAGATACCACCCCCCCCCCCGCCACCAGCCCCCCACTCAGTGGTAGCCTGAAGAGACTGTCGGGGCAAGTGCTGTTAGCGAGAAGCACCTGTGAAGGCCGGCACGGCACACGAAGGGGGGTGGGTGGCCTTTGTCTCCCCCCGCGGTGGTGTTTATTGCACAGCGATAATCGTCGCCGGTGTTGGCCGCGAGCGGGAATCGAACTCGGGTCACCGGGTTCCTCAAGTGCAGCGCGCTGCTAACCACTTACGCTACCTCTCCAAAAGACACAGATCCCCCCGTATAGTCTGAAGAGACTGTTGGGGCGAGTGCTGTTAGCGATGAGCACCTATGAAGGCCGGAACGGCACACGAAGGGGGGGGGGGGGGGTGTGGATGGCCAACACCACGCCTGACCGCCTTCGTCTCCCCAGTGGCGATGTTTCACTACACACCGCACCAGGTGCTCATTTGAGGCCGAGCAGACCTAGGGGAGGCCCCCGGGGACCAGCTCAGATAACCGTCGCCGGCGTTAGGTTGGGGCCACAGCGGAGCGGGATGACCCGAGTTCCATTCCCGCTCACAGCGTCAGGGTCGGGGACCGAACCAAACGTCGCCGCTGCCATACCCGGCGAGGTGGTGAACATCTCCGTGCCACCACGGCACAAACCCACCCCCAAGAACCTCACCTCGAAGACGGACCCCAGGCTGGTGGCGGAAGGGCTGCGCGCGTGCACCGCCGCGCCGCCGCCGCCGCCGCCGCCGCCGCCGGTGCCGGCTCGCAACGACGCCGTTGACGCCACGTGCCGGATACCGGCGGCGTTGGGGGAAGATCCGGCGCCGCAAGACATGGCGGAGCGCACGCTGGAGTGCGAGCGCGCCGAATGGCGCTGCAGCGGCTGCGGCTGGTGCTGGTGGTGGCGCAGGCTGGCGGGGCTACGGCGCGGGGAGTAGGCCCGCCACGGGGGAGACGCGTCCGACCAGACGGGCAACGCGTCCTGCTGGTGGCCGCGTGGGTGGGCGGGGGAGGCGGTGAGGGGGGGTGAGGACGGAGGGAGAGACAGAGTGAGAGACACGGACGGACAGATGGACTGGACAGAGGAGAGTCATGCCAGGCGTCGTGGTCGTCATCGTCTCGGCACAAGGGTGGCGGAACCACAAACAAAACCAAAACGATAAGCACGGTGGGAGAGAAGGAAGAAGTATCACACTTACTCACCACCCGCTTACCAATGGAGGAACCATCAACTCATTCACCGATTCACCCACCAACCACTTGTGAAACCATCCACTCGCCCGCCTAGTCCATTCATCACGAGTGAAACCATCAATTCACTCACTCACCGATTCACGCGCCCACCCGCTCACACCCACCCGCCATCTCAATCACTCACCGATTTACTCATTCGCTCGCCTCACCGATCCACCCACTCACCCAAAGGCTATCTCAACATACATTACACGTACGTACCACACTGAACCGCACCACATGAACCACAGTGCGAACCGCGCGCGCTTGAACGTGCTCTGCATGAGCCATGCCGCATGCCGCATGAACCTCACACACATGTAACCGCGTGAACTGCACCACCGCATGAACTCCACGAACCATACACACACGGAGCGCGTGAACCGCACCGCATGAATCTCACACATTTCTTTACAACTTTGCACTGTCCTTCCCCCACCCCCAACTCCCACTCCCACCTCCGATTTGCATGGTCGGCTACGTACGGTGCGAAATAAATCAGTTCAAGCAACCACGTCGATCGATGCGCGGCAAGCGAAGTCACCGGCACAGGACGTCACGCGTGGTCACAACACGCTGAGCGACGTTGAGCCACGCCACGCCACGCCACATCGAAGGGGACGCCGTTGACCCTACCTAGCTCTGCCAGGACAAGGCGGTACGGCAAAAAAAGTTGACCTCCAACTGTTCCGTCTGTGCGGGATAAAGCGCTCACCACCCCCCCCCACCCGCTCGCGCGCACTCATGCACACGCGGGTTTTGCCTGGGCGCTTCGGTTATTTTATTTTTATTTTGGCCCAAACGAAGGCGACGGCTTATCATCGCGCGTAAAAATCAACAGCAGCCAAATATTCTAGAACGCTTGTTAAGTTAGAAGTGCGGAGGGGAAAAACCGGGCGACCCTGAGAAAATCCACGCAACCGTGAGAAGAATACGCAAACTCCAAATATGCAGCAGGCTGATATCAGGGTCGGGATGGAACCGACGACGTCTCGTACACCGGGCGAGGTAGTCAACATCTCGCCCAAAACCCATCGGGTCGCGGCGGACGGACGCGGCGTGGGCGTGGCTAGCGAGACGGCACACAACGTGCCGTCTCGCGAGCCACCGGTTCGCGTCACGCGAGGGGGGGAGGGGCACGCCAGCGTCACGCGAGGGGGGGGAGGGGCACGCCAACGTCACGCGAGGGGGGGGGGGGGCACGTCAACGTCACGCGGCGTTGTCGTCGCTTCCCCCACCCCCCCATCTCCACCCCCCCCTCTCCATCTCCCCCCTCTCCAGATCGAACCCAAAACCTCCTGTACACCAGGCGAAGTAGGTAACATCACCACCCCCTCTCTCCATCCCCACCTCTCTCCATCCCTCCCTCTCTCCATCCCTCCCTCTCTCCATCCCTCCCTCTCTCCATCCCTCCCTCTCTCCATCCCTCCCTCTCTCCATCCCTCCCTCTCTCAATCTCCCCCTCTCTCCATCCCCCCCTCTCTCCATCTCCCCCTCTCTCCATCTCCCCCTCTCTCCATCTCCCCCTCTCTCCATCTCTCCATCCCCCTCTCTCTCCATCTCCCCCTCTCTCCATCTCCCCCTCTCTCCATCCCCCCCTCTCTCCATCCCCCCCTCTCTCCATCTCCCCCTCTCTCCATCTCCCCCTCTCTCCATCCCCCCCTCTCTCCATCTCCCCCTCTCTCCATCTCCCCCTCTCTCCATCTCCCCCTCTCTCCATCTCCCCCTCTCTCCATCTCCCCCTCTCTCCCTCTCTCCATCCCCCCCTCTCTGCATCTCCCCCTCTCTCCATCTCCCCCTCTCTCCATCTCCCCATCTCCCCCTCTCCATCCCCCCCTCTCTCCATCTCCCCATCTCCCCCTCTCCACATCTCCCACTCTCTCCATCCCCCCCTCTCTCCATCTCTCCATCTCCACCTCTCTCCATCCCTCCCTCTCTCCATCTCCCCCTCTCTCCATCTCCCCTTCTCCCCCTCTCTCCATCTCCCCCTCTCCCCCTCTCCCCATCTCCCCCTCTCTCCATCTCCCCCTCTCTCCATCCCTCCCTCTCTCCATCTCCCCCTCTCTCCATCCCTCCCTCTCTCCATCCCCCCCTCTCTCCATCTCCCCCCTCTCTCCATCTCCCCCTCCTCCCCTCTCTCCATCCCCCCCTCTCTCCATCCCTCCCTCTCTCCATCTCCCCCTCTCTCCATCCCTCCCTCTCTCCATCTCCCCCTCTCCCCCTCTCTCCATCCCTCCCTCTCTCCATCTCCCCCTCTCCCCCTCTCTCCATCCCCCCCTCTCTCCATCCCTCCCTCTCTCCATCTCCCCCTCTCCCCCTCTTCCTCTCTCCATCCCCCCCTCTCTGCATCTCCCCCCTCTCTCCATCTCCCCCTCCCTCCCTCTCTCCATCTCCCCCTCCCTCCCTCTCTCCATCTCCCCCTCCCTCCCTCTCTCCATCTCCCCCTCCCTCCCTCTCTCCATCTCCCCCTCTCCTCTCTCCATCGCCCCCTCCCTCCCTCTCTCCATCTCCCCTCCCTCCCTCTCTCCATCTCCCCCTCTCTCCATCTCTCCATCTCCCCCCTCTCTCCATCTCCCCCTCTCTCCATCCCCCCCTCTCCATCTCCCCCTCTCTCCATCTCCCCCTCTCCCCCTCTCCCCCTCTCCCCTCTCTCCCCTTCTCTCCATCTCCCCCTCTCTCCATCTCCCCCTCCCTCCCTCTCTCCATCTCCCCCCTCCCCCCTCTCTCCATCCCCCCCTCCCTCCCTCTCTCCATCTCCCCTCTCTCCTCCCCACCTCTCTCCATCTCCCCATCTCCCCCTCTCTCCATCTCCCCCTCTCTCCATCCCTCCCTCTCTCCATCTCCCCCCTCTCTCCATCTCCCCCTCTCTCCATCTCCCCCCTCTTCCATCCCTCCCTCTCTCCATCTCCCCCTCTCTCCATCCCTCCCTCTCTCCATCTACCCCTCTCTGCATCTCCCCCTCTCTCCATCCCTCCCTCTCTCCATCTCCCCCTCCTCCCCCTCTCTCCCCCTCTCTGCATCTCCCCCTCTCTCCATCTCCCCCTCCCTCTCTCCATCCCCCCCTCCCTCCCTCTCTCCATCTCCCCCTCTCTCCATCCCCCCCTCTATCCATCTCCCCCTCTCCCCCTCTCTCCATCTCCCCCTCTCCCATCTCCCCCCTCTCCATCTCCCCCTCCCTCCCTTTCTCCATCTCCCCCTCCCTCCCTCTCTCCATCCCCCCTCTCCCTCCCTCTCTCCATCCCCCCCTCCTCCCTCCCTCTCTCCATCTCCCCCTCCCTCCCTCTCTCCATCCCCCTCTCTCCATCCCCCCCTCTCTCCATCTCCCCCTCTCCCCCTATCTCCCCCTCCCTCCCTCTCTCCATCTCCCCCTCCCTCCCTCTCTCCATCCCCCCCTCCCTCCCTCTCTCCATCTCCCCCTCTGTCCATCCCCCCCTCTCTCCATCTCCCCCTCTCTCCATCTCCCCCTCTCCACCTCTCTCCATCTCCCCCTCTCTCCATCTCCTCCCCCTCTCCATCTCCCCCTCTCTCCATCTTCCCCCTCTCTCCATCTCCCCCTCTCTCCATCTCCCCCTCTCTCCATCTCCCCCTCTCTCCATCTCCCCCTCTCTCCATCTCCCCCTCTCTCCATCTCCCCCTCTCTCCATCTCCCCCTCTCTCCATCTCCCATCTCCCCTCTCTCCATCTCCCCTCTCTCCATCTCCCCCTCTCTCCATCTCCCCCTCTCTCCATCTCCCCTCTCTCCATCTCCCCCTCTCTCCATCTCCCCCTCTCTCCATCTCCCCTCTCTCCATCTCCCCTCTCTCCATCTCCCCCTCTCTCCATCTCCCCTCCTCTCCATCTCCCCCTCTCCCCCTCTCCCCCTCTCCCCATCTCCCCCTCTCTCCATCTCCCCCTCTCTCCATCTCCCCTCTCTCCATCCCCCCTCTCTCCATCCCCCCCTCTCTCCATCCCCCCCTCTCTCCATCCCCCCTCTCTCCATCTCCCCCTCTCTCCATCCCTCCCTCTCTCCATCTCCCCTCTCTCCATCCCCCTCTCTCCATCTCCCCCTCTCTCCATCCCTCCCTCTCTCCATCTCCCCCTCTCTCCATCTCCCCCTCTCTCCATCTCCCCCTCTCCCCCTCTTCCCATCTCCCCTCTCTCCATCCCCCCTCTCTCCATCTCCCCCTCTCTCCATCCCTCCCTCTCTCCATCCCCCTCTCTCCATCCCCCCCCTCTCTCCATCTCCCCTCTCTCCATCCCCCCTCTCTCCATCTCCCCCCCTCTCCATCTCCCCCCCCTCTCCATCTCCCCCCCCCTCTCCATCTCCCCCCCCCTCTCCATCTCCCCCCCCCCCCTCCATCTCCCCCCCTAATCCATCTCCCCCCCCCTCTCTGCCGTCCTTCTGACCCCCCCTCCCCTCCTCCACGGCGATCGTTGCCAATGACTTACATCCGGACACACGGACTCGCATAGAGAGTCCCATAGACTCACGCAACGACCCACAGAGACCCGTACACTCATTACACAGAGACCCGTACACTCATTACACAGAGACCCGTACACTCATTACACAGAGATTCGTACACTCATTACACAGAGACCCGTACACTCATTACACAGAGATTCGTACACTCATTACACAGAGATTCGTACACTCATTACACAGAGACCCGTACACTCATTACACAGAGACCCGTACACTCATTACACAGAGACCCGTACACTCATTACACAGAGATTCGTACACTCATTACACAGAGACCCGTACACTCATTACACAGAGATTCGTACACTCATTACACAGAGACCCGTACACTCATTACACAGAGACCCGTACACTCATTACACAGAGATTCGTACACTCATTACACAGAGACCCGTACACTCATTACACAGAGATTCGTACACTCAATACACAGAGACTCGTACACTCATTACACAGAGACCCGTACACTCATTACACAGAGACCCGTACACTCATTACACAGAGACCCGTACACTCATTACACAGAGACCCGTACACTCATTACACAGAGACCCGTACACTCATTACACAGAGACCCGTACACTCATTACACAGAGATTCGTACACTCATTACACAGAGATTCGTACACTCATTACACAGAAGACCCGTACACTCATTACACAGAGACCCGTACACTCATTACACAGAAGACCCGTACACTCATTACACAGAGATTCGTACACTCATTACACAGAGACCCGTACACTCATTACACAGAGACCCGTACACTCATTACACAGAGACCCGACGTGGTCACACAGGCACCGGGCAAACGATCACACGTACCAAATCGGCTATAACTCTTTAACGAGATTATGTATTTTTTTGATTTAAAGCTTTCGTGACTGCAGTAATTCATATTCTTCGTTTTTTCGGTAAAGTCACGTTGAAGGGAAACAACAAAATAATGAAATATATATAAAATAAAAAAAATTCTCACGACGTTTCGACCATAACTCAAACGGTCATCTTCAGGTGTGTTGGTTTGCATACATTTATTTTGTTCACGCTTACAGTGGCTTTCAGACAGCATACATTATAAAAAAATTCGTCTCCCCCTCCTCTTTTCAGAATATAGATGGACTAGTCCTGGGTAAACTGCCAAATCGTTGCGCGTGGCGCTAACGTTTTTTTTATAAATAAATAAATGCGCCGTTTAAAAATAAATTTATGCAAACCAACACACCTTAAGATGACCGTTTGAGTTATGGTCGAAACGTCGTGAGAATGTTTTTATTGTTTTATATATATTTTATTATTTTGTTGTTTCCCTTCAGTGTGACTTTACCGAAAAAACTAAGAATATGAGACTATGTATGTTCAACTTCTTTCGCACCGTACGGAGCCAACCGCGCTAAAATCAGAGCCGCGACAAAGCGCAGCCAATTAATCGGTAGCATTCCCACAGCCTCGGTGAGCGGGTGTGCGAGTGGGTGGCCGAGTTGACGAGCGAGCGAGCCGCGAGTATCTGCTGTTCACCAACATTCAAGACCAAGCGCCAATGAAGAGCCAACAATCACGAAGACCTGCATCTTTTAATCGTCGCTCTTCGTCGGCCATGCAAAATCATCATCAACAGACCTCCATTAACAATACACACACCACACACAGACCACATACAACTAAGACCCCCGTATAGCCTACACTACCGCTCCAAAAACAAAGATCCCCCATATAGCCTTAACAGACACTACCGCTCCCCACACACACACACGTACAAAGACCCCCCCCCCCCCTCTTATAGCCTCAACAGACTGTTGGGGCACAGTGCTGTTAGCGAGCACCTATGAAGACTGGCATGCTACACGAGGGGATGGATGGCCAGCACCACGCCTGGCCGCCTTCATCTCCCCAGTGACGATGTTAATTACACGCCGCACCAGGTAGTAATTTGAAGCCGAGTCAACCTAGGGGAGGTCCAGGACCGGTTCAGATAATCGTCGCTGATGGTGTTGGTGGCCGAGAGCGGGAATCGAACTCGGGTCGCTGGGTTCATAGAGCAGCGCCCTAACCACTCCACTACCGCTTGCCACACACACACACACAAACTATACAACTTTAAAATGTGTTTTTTTATTTCACCAGGTAAGGCTCACTCACCTACATAGCTCTCTTTTTTTCAGAAGCGACCTGGCCACAAATGATAGCCCAATGAAATGACATGCGGACATTAATACCGGCCTGAACGCACATCGACCCTAATTGTGGAGAGGAAAAACCGGGGGAACCCAGGAGAAAAATCAACACGACCACGGGGAGAACATGCAAACGCCAAATATACAGTAAGCGTCAGGGTCCGGTTCGAACCCACGACCTCCTGTATACGATTTTCATTTCAGTTTCATTTATTTGGTAGAGCCCTGTGAGCCCATTCGGTTCTTGAAATCGGGTGCAACCGCAACAAACAAAAAACAAAAACATGAAACAAGAAAACATCTTAAAGTGACGATGTGACTGTGCAAACAGAAAATCCGGGAGAAAAAAAAAACAGCAAAATATTCCTGAAAAAGCACCGCACACCAAAACGCTGCGTGCAAAAATCCCAGTGGGATGCAAGTCAAACAACCACAACGTAGATTAAGGCCATCAGTCTAACTCCGTACTACAACAAACAAACATGGCCAAACCAAAAAAAACCTTTTCGAAATCACCAAAATAAAGCCATAAAAGCAGACGAGGCAGAGTTAACATCTTGCCACCGCGGCACCCACATGTACAAACCCCCACACACACACACGTACAAAGGCAAAGACACACGCACGCACTCGTACACCCACCACACACACACACACCCCGTATTGAACGCATGGGGAAGGCTGCGGCCGCCACGTGCCCGGCATTCCGCTCGCGGTTTGCGCAAAGAATTCCGCCTACCCCCTCCAAAAAAATATACTACACTACAATGCTAGATTTGAAGCTTTCGTGACTGCAAGGATCCATACTCTTTGGTTATATTCGGTAAAGTCACGTGGGCAAAAAATAAAGCAACAAAAAATCACGACGTTTCGGCCACAACACAAGCGGCCTTCATCAGGTGAAGGGACCGTACTGTCACGAAGACAGCGTAGGACAGCACGGTCCCTTCACCTGATGAAGGCCACTTGTGTTGTGGCCGAAACGTCGTGATTTCTGTCGTTTCATTTTTTTTACCTACGTGACTTTACCGAATAGGAACCAAAGAGTACACTACAATACACTGCACCGCCGTACTAAATTGGAAAACTAATTTCTTCAGAACTGCTTGTTATTGTGTTTAGTTTGTTGTGTTTCCCCCGCACCGCCAATCGGCGTGGTTGGCTACGTACGGTGCGGAAGAAGTTCAACGCACACGTACATAAAAACCCTGGGACGCCTCAACCCTTTCGCATTCCCATTCCGACGACGTACGTGTGCATCATTAAGATTCCGTTCCGATGACGCGAAACAAGGTGACTTTAATCGCTACGCCTCGAAGCCGGAAGACGCACAGAGGCTCCCACAAGGCCATGCAGCGGCGGGTGAGGGGCACGTGGCAGAGGTTGGCGCCGGCTATCGTAGAGGTGGCGGCGGTCCTGTCGCTACGGTTCTCTGCGACGAGTAACGACGCCTTTATATATAAAAAAAATAAAACAACGGGTGCCACTGCTACTACACCTCTCTAAATAAAATTTAGCGCCGGGAACCCCTTGGGTACGTCTCTTGAGATTCGGCGGTGAACGGGAGCCACCCAAAACCCCGCGAGACTCGCCATTTCGGGAGGAGAGTCCGCCGAGGCGAGCTCATTCCCCGGACGTATTTGATGTTACCCGCGTCTGCCGGCGTCCCCCTGCTGTGACTGTCGAGTCCACGCGGAAGCCTCCCTCTGGATTTGACCTCCCCCGAAGCTCATGGTCCACTCCCTAAACCGCATCACTCACCGCACAAACCATGGCAGTAGATGCGGCTACGCGATGATGCACAAATGGACAATGAAAAGCTCTCCAGTAGCAGTATGCGACTGTGGTCGTGCAGAACAGACGACGTATACCGACGCCAATGCCCTGGATCCACAAATACGAAGGAGGAGGAGACATCACGGCGATGATGATGATGATGATGATACGCTATTACTCCGTTACTGCTCCGCTACTGCTCCTACTGACGCGGTTATATCCTGGCTTGACCACCTCAATGTGAACATGTAGTTGTTGCTCTGCATCTGCAGTCTTACGAAAGAAAAAGATTACCCATAGGCCAACATTGCCCATAGGCCAACATTGCCCATAGGCCAACATTGCCCATAGGCCAACATTGAGCATAAAAAGTTAAAAATTCTCCAGTAGTAACGGGTGCGACTGTGATCATCCACAACAGACCGTAGTTCAACGTGTAACGAGGCCAAAGCCCACGATCGACAAATACGAAGAAGGAGACATGACGGCGGCGATGATGATGATCATCTACTACTCTGCTTGTTCCTGCTGACGCGGTTATATCTGGGCTTGACCATCTCAATGTGAAATTGTAGTTGTTGCTCTGCATCGACATCATCAGCCGTACGGAAGAAGATTGCCCATAGGCTAAAATTGCCCATAGACGAAACACACTGCCTATAGAAAGTTAAAAATTTTCCAGTAGAAGCGGTGCGACCGTGATCGTTCACAACAGACCGTAGTTCAACGTGTTACGACGCCAATGCCCCGAACCACAAATACGCAGGAGGAGAGATCACGGCGATGTTGACGATACACTACGACTACTTCGCTTGTTCCTGCTGATGCAGTTGTCTGAAGCTTGACCACATCGAATGTGAAATTGTAGTCGTTGTTGCTCTGCATCTACTACCATCAGCAGCCGTACGGAAAAAGAAGAAGACTTCCGATTTGAGTTCATTTAAAAAAAAAAATTCAGTCGAATAATAATACTCAGAGTTGTTTTTCACTTGTCAGAAATGTTAGTTAATTACTTAGCAGATTTAAACTATATTGTGCAGGAAGAGTCCTGCAATATTGGGGTTGTGGTTTTGGCCAATAACGGCTAAACTCCGTGCGTGCGTTTGTGTTTAGCTACGGGAAAGAAAGTTGATAACCCGGAGGAAACCCCATGCGGAACAAGGGGAGAGAATACAAACTCCGAAGACAAACAAGACAAATATCCCCCGTATAGCCTTCAAAAGACTGTTCGGGCAAGTGCTGTTAGCAAGTGGCACCCATAAAAGACAAAAACTAAACAATTTTATTTGACCATGTAAGGCCCACTTGTAGATTTTTTTTTCAGAAGCGACCTGGCCACAAATAACAAGCTCAACGAAGCGGCCTTATAAAATCACGAGGACGTTTATAGCAACCAAATACTATAAAACGCATGTCGAGTCTAAATGTGGAGGGAAAAACCGGAGGACCCAGAGAATAATCCACGCAACCGCGGGGAGAGAGGCATTCAAACGCCAACTATACAGGCTTCAACGTGAGGATTGAACACACAACCTCATGTATACAAGGTGAGAGAGTTAACATCTCCTAGCCACTGCGGCGAGATGTTGAGGCCGTTACAGCACACTAAGGGGGTGGGTGGCCAACACCACGCCCGGCCGCCTTTGTTTCCCCAGTGGTGATGTTTACACGCCGCATCAGGTACTCATTTGAAGCCGAGTTGGCCTAAGGAAGGCTCAGGATCAGTCCAGACAATCGTCACTGGTGTTGGCCGTGAGCAGGAATTAAACTCGAGTCCCATATACTCACCTCTCTCTACAGAACAAGGTGAGAACAAACAACAGCAGCCACCATTCAGTCACCGAGTGGCGGAGACGTCACCACGCGGCGCCTGTGCCAGGCTAGGTGCACTTCGAGGCTATCATGTAAAGTGTGGAAGGCTCTCGCTGTAGGCAGGTCACGGGACAGACCCAGGTGCCATGGGTTGATTGCTGTGCCAGGCTAGGTGCAGGAGGTCACAGGACAGACTAAGGTGCCATGGGTTGACTGCTGTGCCAGGCTAGGTGCAGGAGGTCACGGGACAGACCCAAGCACCATGGGTTAACTGCTGTGCCTGGCTAGGTGCAGGAGGTCACGGGACAGACCCAAGTGCCATGGGTTAACTGCTGTGCCAGGCTAGGTGCAGGAGGTCACGGGACAGACCAAGGTGTTATGAGTTAACTGCTGTGCCAGGCTAGGTGCAGGTCACGGGACAGACCCACGTGTTATGGGTTGACTGCTGTGCCAGGCTATGTGCAGGAGGTCACGGGACAGACCCAGGTGTTATGGGTTGACTGCTGTGCCAGGCTAGGTGCAGGAGGTCACGGGACAGACTAAGGTGCCATGGGTTGACTGCTGTGCCAGGCTAGGTGCAGGAGGTCACGGGACAGACACAGGTGTTATGGGTTGACTGCTGTGCCAGGCTAGGTGCAGGAGGTCACGGGACAGACCCAGGTGTTATGGGTTGACTGCTGTGCCAGGCTAGGTGCAGGAGGTCACGGGACAGACCCAGGTGTTATGGGTTGACTGCTGTGCCAGGCTAGGTGCAGGAGGTCACGGGACAGACTAAGGTGCCATGGGTTGACTGCTGTGCCAGGCTAGGTGCAGGAGGTCACGGGACAGACCCAGGTGTTATGGGTTGACTGCTGTGCCAGGCTAGGTGCAGGAGGTCACGGGACAGACCCAGGTGTTATGGGTTGACTGCTGTGCCAGGCTAGGTGCAGGAGGTCACGGGACAGACCCAGGTGTTATGGGTTGACTGCTGTGCCAGGCTATGTGCAGGAGGTCACGGGACAGACCCAGGTGTTATAAGTTGACTGCTGTGCCAGGCTAGGTGCAGGAGGTCACGGGACAGACCCAGGTGCTGTGGGTTGACTGCTGTGCCAGGCTAGGTGCAGGAGGTCACGGGACAGACCCAGGTGCCATGGGCTGAGCGACCGAGGTGACTGGCAGGTGCAGCCATGCGTGCTCCCCGGGGCTCCGCCAACTCGTTGCGTTTTAACCGCCCGGCGCTCCGCCAGCTGCCCACGTGAACGCGATGTCATTCGCTCACACACACAAACTCGGAAGGAGGAAGGCCATGCAGAACAGGGGCAGAACGCACAAGACTCCACACAGAGGGGCGCCCTCGGCGGGAATCGAACACAGGTCCCTCCTTGCTGCGAGACGCGCGTGTTACCCACTGCCCCACTGCCCCACTGCCTAAGGGGCCGTCCATAAATGACGTCACGCACCTGGGGGAGGAGGGGGGGGGGTCAGACATTTGTGACGATGTGTGACGAGGGGGGGGGGGGGGTGTTTGAGAAATGTGACGTCGCATCAAAATACGCAACTTTAAATAAATATAGAAATTGTTACAACAACACTAGTTGTTATAACAACAACACTCCTACAACATCAGAGTGCAGCGCCACATTAAATACGCACTACAATGACAATAGTTTAAAGCGATTTGAAAGCACATTTAATTTTCAAAATGAAAATATGGTTTTGGGGGGGGGGGGGGTGCAGAGCTTTGTGACGTCATATTTTAGGGGGGGGTCTGACGTCATTTATGGACGGCCCCTAACCAGCAATAATAAATCACTCGGCGATTTCCCAAGCACGTACAGTGGATTCCAGGCCAAATTGCATCAACATGCCACTCCATTACAGGCTACAAAGACGCATACAAAGATCCCCCGTGTAGCCTATAACCGCTTTTGGGGCAAGTGCTGTTCGCGAGCAACTATGAAGGCCAGCCAGCACAGCACAAGCCAAAGATCCCCCTTTATAGCTTTAAAATACTGTTGGGGCAAGTGCTGCTTGCGAGTAACAGCACCTATGAAGGCCGGCACGGTGGACGAGGTGGGTGGCCAGCACCACGCCCGACCGCCTTTGCCTCCCCAGTGGCAACGTTTACTAAAACACCGCACCAGGTACTCATGAGGCCGAGTCGACCTAGAGGAGGCCCAGCGCCGGTTCACATAATCATCTCTGGTGTTGGCCGTGAGCGGGAATCGAACTCGGGAATGCCACAATGGTGAAATGTTAACTACCTCGCCTGGTATACAGGAGGTCGTGGGTTCGACCCGACCCTGACACCTGCTGTATATATGGAGTTTGCATGTGGCGACATGTTAACTACCTCGCCTGGTATACAGGAGGTCGTGGCTTCCATCCCGACCCTGACGACGCCTGCTGCTGTATATTTGGAGTTTGCATGTTCACCCCGTGGCCACATGGATTTTTCTCCGGACCTTCTGGGTTTTTCCCTTCCACATTTGGAGTGTTTGGCTGTTGTTATCAATTTCCCACACTACGACAATGATGACAAGCCACTTCGTTGAGCTATCATTGGTGATAGCCAGGTGCGCTTCTCTAAAAGAGCTACACAGCTGAATGTGGGCTTTACTTGCTCAAATAAAATAAACAGTTAGGAGCTCAGCGCGCTAACCTCTAAATTCTCACTCGCTGCACAAGACGGGGTGGGGAGGGGGGATGGGGAAGCGGAGGGAATTTTTTTTTTACAAATTCCATACAGAGCCGGGAATCGAACCCACGGGTGTTCTTGCTGCGAGGCGTGAGCGTCACCAGCACCGTGCCATCGCTGGGGGCAGGGGGTCGCGGTTAACCCGGAGTGAACCGGACACGGCCCGAGGATCTTGCCCCAATTGATTTTCTGCGTGGGACGGGCAGTGGAGTCCCAGTGCTTGAACCTCTCGCCCCGTGGTGGTGGGCGGGGTGGAGGGGAGAAATCGATAGCAGGGGCCCCGGTTAAGAAATAAAGAAAACCTGCGGATATAAAAACTCTCCAGTTGGGACACATGGCAGTGGTAGTCGGGCAGTCGATCATCGATTATCCGGCAGCTTCGGGAGGGGGAAGGGAGCGCCGGATTTTCAAAAGCGATGAATAATCACCACCAAGTCATTATTTAAAAGAGCTTATTTTTGCACATTCTTCCATGACGTGATGTTTTTTTTTATAAGTGTTGTGTTATATATGTGTTTTTGTTTTGCGTTTTCAATTTGGTTACGATGTGAGGGTGGCATGAATAGACATATAGACAGAAATACTTTGGAAAAGTTTCTGTATTCACTATACTGTACTCAGCCACTGCAGCCTCGAAGACTCTGTATCATGGGGGCGATGTAACGTATCGCTACTCCGCTCTTGTGCCAACCACTTGTGTTTTGACGATCGCCTGACTGATGCAGCCTTTATAGACCGGTGCCGTAACTTCTCGCCGGATCGCACTGCGTATATTTTCTGGTTTTATTCCGATAGTCATGAGTCACGAAAGATGTACACTCGTGCAGTATGTTCATTAAGTTGGTTATGTGGTGTATAATGTAGTGTATATAATATTTGACACTGAATCAAGCGTAGTTAACTCATTTTTGTCACGTGCACGGTGCTGCCGATTGCCGAACTGGTTAACCACCTTTGGAGCGGTTTTGCCAGATCGGCTCAGGACTGCCAGATAATATTGGAAGCCGGATAATGTTGGAAGCTGGATAATTGATGATCAACTGCAGATGGGTTTCGTGACCAATATTATCGACGAGAGCTTTTATTCGTTGGGTTAGATCGCGTTAATATAAATGCGTGTCTTTAAACCCACCACTACCACCACCACCACCACGACACAGACGATTGGTTAAGGTTTGTCACGCAACACAAAAACGTGACCAATCGTTTACGAGTTCAGCACACACCAGTTATGTGTTTGAGAGTAAACCCCACCACAACATCTAGAATTCGAGTACCGTAGTTACAACAACCAGCCTCATCATGGCAGTGGTGGGTTTAATGCAGCGGTCCCCGTTTTCGCGGAAGACAATTTCTTCACGGACCGGGGTGGGGGGGGGAGGAGTTTATCATTGGGTCTTTCCCCCTTTTCAAATAAACTCTCCGGCGACGTTTTGTTATTTACTCATTGTGGCTACTAGGGGTTAGAGCTTGTGGGCTTACTCATGTAGGCTACTAGGGGTTAGAACTTGTGGGCTTACTCATGTAGGCTACTAGGGGTTAGAGCTTGTTGTGGGCTTACTCATGTAGGCTACTAGGGGTTAGAGCTTGTTGTGGGCTTACTCATGTAGGCTACTAGGGGTTAGCTTGTGGGCTTACTCATGTAGGCTACTAGGGGTTAGCTTGTGGGCTTACTCATGTAGGCTACTAGGGGTTAGCTTGTGGGCTTACTCATGTAGGCTACTAGGGGTTAGAGCTTGTTGTGGGCTTACTCATGTAGGCTACTAGGGGTTAGAGCTTGTTGTGGGCTTACTCATGTAGGCTACTAGGGGTTAGAGCTTGTGGGCTTACTCATGTAGGCTACTAGGGGTTAGAGCTTGTAGGCTTACTCATGTAGGCTACTAGGGGTTAGAGGTTGTGGGCTTACTCATGTAGGCTACTAGGGGTTAGAGCTTGTGGGCTTACTCATGTAGGCTACTAGGGGGTTAGAGCTTGTGGGCTTACTCATGTAGGCTACTAGGGGTTAGAGCTTGTGGGCTTACTCGTGTAGGCTACTAGGGGTTAGAGCTTGTGGGCTTACTCATGTAGGCTACTAGGGGTTAGAGCTTGTGGGCTTACTCATGTAGGCTACTAGGGTTTAGAGCTTGTGGGCTTACTCATGTAGGCTACTAGGGGTTAGAGCTTGTGGGCTTACTCATGTAGGCTACTAGGGGTTAGAGCTTGTGGGCTTACTCATGTAGGCTACTAGGGGTTAGAGCTTGTGGGCTTACTCGTGTAGGCTACTAGGGGGTTAGAGCTTGTGGGCTTACTCATGTAGGCTACTAGGGGTTAGAGCTTGTGGGCTTACTCGTGTAGGCTACTAGGGGTTAGAGCTTGTGGGCTTACTCGTGTAGACTACTAGGGGGTTAGAGCTTGTGAGCTTACTCATTGTGGCTACTAGGGGTTAGAGCTTGTGGGCTTACCCATGTAGGCTACTAGGGGTTAGAACTTGTGGGCTTACTCATTGTGGCTACTAGGGGTTAGAGCTTGTGGGCTTACTCATGTAGGCTAATAGGGGTTAGAGCTTGTGGGCTTACTCATGTAGGCTACTAGGGGTTAGAGCTTGTGGGCTTACTCGTGTAGGCTACTAGGGGTTATAGCTTGTGGGCTTACTCGTGTAGGCTACTAGGGGTTAGAGCTTGTGGGCTTACCCGTGTAGGCTACTAGGGGTTAGAGCTTGTGGGCTTACCCGTGTAGGCTACTAGGGGTTAGAGCTTGTGGGCTTACTCGTGTAAGCTACTAGGGGTTAGAGCTTGTGGGCTTACTCATGTAGGCTACTAGGGGTCAGCTTGTGGGCTTACTCATGTAGGCTACTAGGGGTTAGAGCTTGTGGGCTTACTCATGTAGGCTACTAGGGGTTAGAGCTTGTGGGCTTACCCGTGTAGGCTACTAGGGGTTAGAGCTTGTGGGCTTACTCGTGTAGGCTACTAGGGGTTAGAGCTTGTGGGCTTACTCGTGTAGGCTACTAGGGGTCAGCTTGTGGGCTTACTCATGTAGGCTACTAGGGGTTAGAGCTTGTGGGATTACTCATGTAGGCTACTAGGGGTTAGAGCTTGTGGGCTTACTCATGTAGGCTACTAGGGGTTAGAGCTTGTGGGCTTACTCATGTAGGCTACTAGGGGTTAGAGCTTGTGGGCTTACTCATGTAGGCTACTAGGGGTTAGAGCTTGTGGGCTTACTCATGTAGGCTACTAGGGGGTAGAGCTTGTGGGCTTACTCATGTAAGCTACTAGGGGTTAGAGCTTGTGGGCTTACTCATGTAGGCTACTAGGGGTTAGAGCTTGTGGGCTTACTCATGTAGGCTACTAGGGGTTAGAGCTTGTGGGCTTACTCATGTAGGCTACTAGGGGTTAGAGCTTGTGGGCTTACTCATGTAGGCTACTAGGGGTTAGAGCTTGTGGGCTTACTCATGTAGGCTACTAGGGGTTAGAGCTTGTGGGCTTACTCATGTAGGCTACTAGGGGTTAGAGCTTGTGGGCTTACTCATTGTGGCTACTAGGGGTTAGAGCTTGTGGGCTTACAAACACCACGTGACTGAGACGAGTTGCACAGTGCGGGAAAGAGGCGCGGACGGAAGTGGTAAATAATAAAACAATGGGGGCGCGGCCACGCGCGGACTCACCGCTCTCAACTCCTGCTGCTGTGCGGCCCGGTTCCTAACAGGCCACGGACCGGTACCGGTCTGCGGCCCGGGGGTTGGGGGCCCCTGTTTTAGCAGACACATTTACATTTACGCAATTGAACCCCCCCACCCACCCCCCCCCCAAAAAAAAAACACCTGTCATGGATAAACTGTCCACACGTTTCAACTCTACCATTGCTTTTCACGTGAACCAGTAAATAAAACAAAAAAACGGTTAACACGCCGACAGGCCTAACGGAGCAACCGGAAGACTTACACAACACGCGTTTAGCTGTCCAACTTCCTGTTCCTCTTGTTTTCGTACGGCTGCCCCATGTAGATTCAGAGCAACGACTACAATTTCACATTCAGGTGGTCAAGCCCACGTAACCAAGTCGGCAGGAGGAAGCGGAGGAGTAGTAGCGTATCACCATCGCAGCGGGGTTTGCTCCTCATTCGTATTCATGAATTGGAGCATTGGCGTCGTTACGCATTGTACCACGGGTCTGTTCGCACCACTACTACTGGCGAGCTTTACGTCTTACATTTGTGCATCATCAGGTATCCCGCAGCTACCGCCGCCGCTCCCCACCCGCACCGCCGCTCGCGACAAGGGCAGCTGCCACTGGGGGTGCCCCTGGGCTAGAACCACACGGCAGCAGCAATGTCGCCCCCCTCCCCACCCGCTAGAGAAACCACCGCAGGCTGCTGTCTGCGAAAAGTGGCACCTTCCTTTGCAATTTGTTTCGAATACCACTTGCACGCGAGTATAATTATTAATACTAACTATTAATATTATTCTAGATAAATCAGACTTCTCGTGTTGCGTTAAGGCTGGTGACGATTCCTTCAAGCACCGCCGTTGCAGCCGCCGCCACAGCCGCCGCTACCACCACCACTGCCACCAGTCGCCACAACCGCCACCGTAACAGCCGCCACCAATACCACTGCCGCCACCAAAAACCGGCTACAGACTCTACACCCTGGACTCGGATCTTCAACAAATTCTAGACCCAACATTCCTGGATGGCTTATGTCACCGCCACGAATGCCAAAAACGCTGTAAAACCTCGGGGTGAAAATATGAATAACAGCGACTTAAAGCTTTCGTGACTGCAGGAATTCATATTCTTTGGGTCTTTCGGTAAAGCCACGTAGATAGAAAAAAAGAATCAAAATAATAACAATATCACAACGTTTCGATCGCTTGTGTTGCGATCGAAACATCGTGATATTGTTATTATTTTGATTATTTTTTCTATCTACGTGGCTTTATCGAAAGACCCAAAGAATATGAATAACAGTGACGTGAACATCTCTTTTCTACATTCGTGGGGCTAAGCAAAAAATGCAAAAGAATCCGTAAAAAAAATACCTTGGATTGCGAGTAACTTGGTCTGCGAGTGTTTTGCAAGACGAGCAAAAATTTTAAATAAATATTAATTTGATAAACGAGCGAGAGGGTCTTGCAATACGAGCAGTGGACGTGTACGCTTTGTACTGCCGAGCGTCACGTGATCACACAACTGATGTACGAGTGCTTTGAAATACGAGTGCTTTGGATTACAAACACGTTTCCGGAACGAATTATGCTCGCGATCCAAGGTTTTACTGTATATACAATCCATTCTTCTATAACGCGGCGGTTGTTGCGTTGCTCAGGAACACCGCATTAAATGGGAAAAAATGTCGTTGGAATAAATAAAATATAATAAAGGGGATAAAGCAGAGTCCACGATAAACACGTGAGATGCGAAAACGCAGGACGAACAAAAATACTGAGGCGCGTGCGCGCGTAGCATCTGGAAGGATCCAGAAGCATCCAGCAGCATCCCAATGCGTCGGGCGATGCGACGCCGAGGCAGCCGTTACAACAACCGCTATAAATCGCCAACCTAGCGCGACGTAGTTCCGTTCGCCCGACCGCGTTGTATATCCGATTCGCGTCCGCGTTATGTATAAACAAACAAAAAAAAAGCGTTCCCTAATACTTTGATCATTGCGTTACATATCCAATTTGCGTTGTACAAAAAACCACGCGCGCTACGGGCGAACGGAATGTACAGGCGATCCTCGGTTCGCGCGCCTTCGTCGCACGCCATCGTGGAATAACGCTGCGCTTTGCATCGAGACATTTATTCGACATGTACGCGAGGCAATTTTTTGGAATGTCATCCGCAACGCGACGCACGCGTCACCCCCAAGCCTGGCACCACGAGCCAATGGCGTTGCCAGCAGTACGATAACTCGCGCGCTACGCCGTGCGGCATCCACCAACTCCCAAGTCAGTCTCCCGCCTCATCTCCATCCGCCCCCCTCTCCACAAACGCAACTCCGGCGTCGTTACAACGCCGCATTTCCTTCATTGTTATTTTACGGGAAGCATATTCCGAGTTTACATGATTTTCTTTTAAAATGTCAAGTGATTATATCGCGTGTACATGCATTGCAATTGATATAGGCTGGGATTTAAAATAGGCGATTATGTCTGCGATTGCTAGTGAAATTCCCTAACCCCCTCTCCTTTACCATTACTTCTTATGAGATAACTGTTTTTGATGTCACACGATTTAGAGAGATACGCGCGCTTTTTCCAGGAACGCATCTATCGCGTACATCAAGGAGTGACTCGACACGAACTTGCAAATGTCATCGCAGAGGACGCTGCAGCACTACGGCCAAAATCGGCCTCGGTTCGCCGCGCCAACGTCATGTCTCAATGGCCAAGCCAGGCAAGGTTTTTGAGCCCGGTTCGCACTTGGGATGGGTGACCAACCAAGAGAGGCCATACACGCACGCCAAGGCCTGCGAAACGGACTGGTGGGTGGGGGGGGGGGTCGATAGAACAGCAACAGATTGTTGAATCCATCCGTGGGTGTTTGGCGAAACTGTCCAAACACCCACCGGGCAAGCGGAGCGATTTATTGCCACGCGTCCCAATGTGTCAGCAGCAGCAGCAGCAGCAGCGCCCATTCAGTGTCTCATCAGCAGGGTCAGGATGGCTTGTATCAATGCTGGTGAGCTGCCAGAGGTTTACGAGGACTGGTTTCGACATTGAGGGGATGTATGTTGAACTTATTTCGCACCGCACGTAGCCAACCATGCTAAGCGGAGGTGAGGGGGGGGGATGGACAACAAACTAACACACAAGAGTAGTGTCTCATCAACAGCAGTCAGAATCGGCTTGAACCAATGCTGGTGAATCGCAAGATGTTCAAATGCAGGAGTTGGTTAGTTATGGGGTCCTAATTCGACGCCAAACCATGCAACACACAAACTAATCATTAGCGTCGTCCATCCGTGGACAGGACAATACCCCCAACTTCCCATATCCTCCGTCCTTCCGCATATCGTCCCTCTCATCGTGTAGAGCAGGGGTGGGGAACCTTTTTTCTGCCAAGGACCATTTGGATATTTATAACATCATCCGCGGGCCATACAAAATAATCAACTTAAAAATTAGCCTGTTATATTTGGTCAAACATTTCATTAACTCGCCCCTAATGCGATGGGCTGGAACTGCTCCTCTTTGGCGAGGCGTGTGATGACGTTAGCCGGTATTGATGACGATGTTGCCGCTACTCGCGACTGCTTTTCCAGGTTTTGCTCTCCCAGATTTATTGAATTTCGAGTCCCGCCTGCGGTTGCCTTGGCAGGGCCCAGGCCAAATGATTTCGTGGGCCTCGTCGGGCCCGCAGGACGGACGTTCCCCACCCCTTGTGTAGACACTCAAGTGAGCAGCAGGCTGCGTGCGGGCGGGCGAGCGGTGGCCGCAGCGGCGAGAGCGCGGTGCCACGAACCCGGCGACCCGAGTTCGATTCCCGCTCACGGGCCAACAACACCAGTAACAATTATCCAAATCGATCCTGGGCCTAGACCTAGGCGGCCTCAACCTCAAAATGAGTACGTGGTGCGGTGTGTAGTAAACATCGCCACTGGGGAGACAGAGGCGCCCCCCCGGGCGTGGTGCTGGCCACCCACCCCCCCCGTGGTCCCACAGTGCCGGCCTTCATAGGTGCTGCTACTCGCTAATGGCACCTGCCATTACCGTCTGAAGGCTACACGGGGAACCTTTGTGTGCGTGTTTGTGTGAAGGGAACGGTGGCGCAGCGGTTAACGGCGCCGTGCGACAGAACTCGGCGACCCGAGTTCGATTCCCGCTCACGGGCCAACACGGGTGACGATTATCTGAATCGGTCCTGGGTCTCCCCTAGGTGGGCTCAGCCTTGATGCTGCTCGCTAACAGCACTTGCCCCAACAGTCTGTTGCAGGCTATACGGGGGATTTTTGTCTTCGGCGGGCACCGCGCGACGAACCAAGCGACCCAGGTTCAATTCCAGCTCACGACC
Organism: Petromyzon marinus; assembly: GCF_048934315.1. Lineage (NCBI taxonomy): Eukaryota > Metazoa > Chordata > Hyperoartia > Petromyzontiformes > Petromyzontidae > Petromyzon > Petromyzon marinus. The sequence continues at coordinate 8,142,572 of NC_133740.1, read as the reverse complement.
ACCAACGACGCCGAAGACTTCAACCGGTCATGGGCCTCCACCCCACCTCCTCCCATACTCAGTCTTAAATGAGTACCTAGCAAGGTGTGTAACGAAAACATCGGCAACTGGAGAGAAAGGCGGTCGAGCGTAAACAGATACAACACCCCCCCCCCCACCCCCACTAAAATAATGGATAGATGTCGCTTACTAACAGCCACCTCCGATTCGCACGGTTGGCTACGTACGGTGCGAAATAACTTCAGCCCGCATACATACAGCACTTCCCCCACACAGGCTGCGTGTGGGGGGAGGAGGGGATTTTTGTCCGCATGCATGCAAAACCAAGAACATGAGCTCACGGCTCTTCGGTAGAAGATAAAATAAGGAACGAAAACCATGCTCGCGAGCGGATTCCAACCATCGCACGTGCTTGCCGCTGCCACCTCGGAAGGACAAGGGTGATCCCTTTATAGATAGCCCACCCCCCCCCCCCCTTAACAAGAATAACAAAGCTGTTATCTCATACGATTTACCCCGTATTCTTGTACAGGGAAATTGAGTTATCAGGTCCATGCAGCGTACAGCCGTTTCAATACGGGCAAAAAAACATTGTTTTGTCTAATTTGTTTGTGTTTCTCCCTTGGTGATGGTGACTTTGTAGGATACACGTTGAGATTTATAAGGGGTAGTAACCACAGCACCTGATGACGGGCACTTGTGTTGCACCCGAAACGTCGTGATTTAATTTATTTTATTTGATACCCACGTGACTTTACCGAAAGAACCAAAAGAGTATGGATTCCTGCAGTCACGAAAACTTCAAATCTAGATTTATAAGGGGCATGGGGGTGACCAATAAGGTCTGAATTGGCCTGTAAAAAGGGGTTGACAGGTATGAAATAATGGATAAATCTACAAGGAAAGCAACCGTGGCCATTTCACAACCTCTACGACCGCGGCCAATCAAAACGTTCAAATTCTGAGGCACTAACCACAACTGTGCCACGCAGAAGGGGCCACTTGTCCGAAATCTCGCCCTATCGTAAATTATATTTATTTTCCCTCTTAAAAGGCTGCTTGCGAACGCGCGGTATCCAATCAGCTGTTCGGTATCCAAGCGGCCGTTCGGTATGCAATCAGCTGTTCGGCAGAGAGCAAAAAAAAAGGGGGGGAGCGTTATCTATGAATGGACCGGCCTGTTATTCGATTCGAGATCCGTAACGCGACGGAGGCGACGTCATGAGGAGCAACGGCACGTGACCCAATTCAATTGCAATTGTTGGATTTACGTACAGAGCGCTTGGACATAAGCTTACAAAACGGCGACGAGGAATGGAACGATTTAGATGGGCTTGGCGCGCTACAAGGATTGAGGACACGGAGAAAAATCCACGCGACCACGGGGAGAGAGAGAGAGAGAGTGAGAGACACGCAAACTCCAAATATACAGCAGGCGCCGTCAGGGTCGGGATTGAACCCACGAACCTCCTGCATACCGTGCGAGGTCGTTAACATCTCCTAGCCACATGCCAACTCCAAATATACAGCAGGCGTCAGGGTGGAGCCCACGACCTCCTGTATACCAGGCGAGGGAGTTAACATCTCCTCGCCACCGTGGCGCCCAATGGTGTCAATGATCAATCTCCCCACCAGCAACAACGCAACTACTTTACACGAAGGTTCCACTCATCGGATCAAGTCTTACGAGTGTCACCCTGCACTGCCCCCACCCCCCCCCCCCGTTACAGACACACGGACGGAGTTAATGAATACACTCTTTCATCCTAAGTCAAAATGTAAAAAAAAGGGTCTAAAGTCACGGGCCAGCTCCCCCTTCTCAGGAGTTGGGCGTGACAAAACCGCGTAATGTAACCTCGCGACTGTTAATGTTTAACGTGCGAGTTAGCGACATGGCCGTGATGTAAGCGTGTAACATTTTACACGCGCAGAACGTGTGCGTGTCAATCCTACTGCCGCACGCAGCGGCCGCACTGTGTCCAGGAGTCAAGACGGCAATGTCCAGGTCTGCTGCTGGCCACGACGAGAGGGCCTCATCAGAGAGAGAGAGAGAGAACCCGTGTCGTTTTTCCACTTAGGATGACGAACCCAAAGAGACCCGTACTCATACAGACCCATACTCAGAGACCCATGGAGCGTTAGTAATAGGTTTTTACCCTTTTAGCTGGCACAAAAACTGACACCTTTATACAAGGGATCATGTTTGCAATAACCACAACACAAGCAGTCAAAAATGCAAACAAAAAGAAACAACTCTGATAATGATATTGGCACTGTCCTTGAATTTGATTGGTCCACACCCGAGAAGGCTTTTCTTAGAGCCTAGTCTCCACTGGTGTTGGACCAGATGACACCATAAGGCGTACAACTCATAGAGCGTTGTCGTGGAGAGCAAGTCACTCCATGGGTCTCTATGCATCTCGAGGAGTTTACTATGTTGCCCATAGCTTGGGGTGTCGTGGTGGCGAAATGTTAACTTCCTCACCTGGTATGAAGGAGGTTGTGGGTTCGACCCCGACCCTGATGCCTGATGTATATTTGAAGTTTGCATTTCTCTCTCCCGGTAAGTGGCATGGATTTTTGTCCAGATCCTCTGGCTTTTCCCTCCACGTGTAGACTATCCATGCATTTAGAGCATTTTGGCTGCTATAATAGATAGAGATCCTTTATTGTCATTGTCACCAGTACAACGACATTTAAAGTGCTCACCAGTCAGTACATCATTCATAAATTTAAATAAAACAAGAAATAAAAATAAAATAAAATCAATAAAATTTATATATAAAAACTACCCAAGTATACCCACATACCCACATAAAAGTACATTTTATCATTGCACATCCTTATTTTACAGTCAATTGTATACAGTATTACTTAGTAATAAATTAGCAGTATTGAGTGTGGTAATTGCTGTAGGATAAAAGCTGTATTTGAATCTGTTTGTCCTTGTTTTGACCGATCTGAATCATCTGCCTGATGGCAACAGCTCAAACAGAGAGTGTCCAGGGTGAGAAGAGTCCTTTATAATGTTCTTCGCTTTTTCGATGCAACGGGAATTGTGTAGTTCTTCCAATGTGGGGAGAGAGCACCCGGCGATTTTTTGGGCCGTGTTGATGACCCTCTGCAGCGCTTTCCTCTGAGCCACTGTGCAGCTGGTGTACCATACACAGATGCAGTATGTGAGAATGCTTTCGATGGAAGCTATACATTTCCACGTAAGCCATCTCTCGTTGGAGCTGCTATCATTTGTGGCCAAGTCACTTCTGAAAAAGAGCTATATAGCTCAGTGGGCCTTACCTGATCGAATAAAAACATATATATATAATTTAGTTACACACAGGCACAGAGAGAGTCGACGCATTAATGCTGTGGGTCAATGGGTCTGGTTTTCTACAGGCCTGAATCCCCACCAGCGAATCAACTTTCCACTAACATCGAATGAACTCTACGAGACTTCACCCAGAACACCCGTTTCGCACAGACACATTGAGCTGTACCGTTGGCCGATGAAGCGGTGTTGTCTGGAATAACACTGGTGGTGAGACAAGGCTGTCGTCTCTGGTGTAGGCCAATCAGTTTCAAAGACAGGGCACACGCAATTATTATCAGAGCCATGTTTGTTTGCAATGTTTTGCCAAGAGTACTGGTGTGTGTGTGGTTAATGCAGTACTTGATTCCTTGCAAAAGGTATCTTTATTTGGTGTTCGAACATCTTAACACAACCTGTTTCACTGACATAAAGGGTAAACTCCTATTCTTATTTTTCATACACAGAGAGCTAACGCGATTAATGCTTTGAATCAATGGGTCTAGTTTTCTCCAGGCCGAGTCTCCACCAGCAAATCAACATTCCACTCAAGTTCCGCTCATATCGGATCAACTCTACGAGAGCCCTACCCTGACCCCCCCCCCCACCCGCCCACGTTGCACACAGACACGCACGGAGCTAATCCGATCTCCGGACGCGGCAAGGCAGCTGGTCCACCACAGTGGATAACTTGCCGCACCACCGCCCCTCCGAGACGTACTTCAACTAGACTATGAAACTTTATTTTATTTTACCAGGTACGAACCCGCTGAGATATGTAGTAGCTCATTTTCAGAAGGGCACCTGGCAATCAGAAATGATGGCTCAACGAAGTGGATCATCATCATCGGCGTCGTCGCGTGGAAATTTACAGCGGTAGGCAAATGCTCGAAAGGCGTGATGTTGATTCCAACATGTGGCGAGGTGGTTAACATCTCCAAGCCACATGCAAACTCCAAATATACAGCAGGCGTCAGGGTCGGGATTGAACCCACGACCTCCTGTATACCAGGCGAGGTAGTTAACATCTCGCCACATGCAAACTCCAAATATACAGCAGGCGTCATCAGGGTCGGGATTGAACCCACGACCTCCTGTATACCAGGCGAGGTAGTTAACATCTCCTAGCAACCGTACTGGCTGGTCCACCGTGGAAGAATAAATGAACGAACACTTGAATGGCTAAGCCTTTGATTGTTTTTACATTCGCAGCTCCGTCTATCGATTCACTGCTGGATGGATTGAGTGGGGGGGGGGCTGTGGGGGGGGGACTGTGGGGGGGGGCTGTGGGGGGGCTGTGGGGGGGCTGTGGGGAGCGGTAGCGTAGTGGTCAGCGCTACGCTGCGCTACGAACCTGGTGACCCGAGTTCGATTCCCGCTCATGACCAACGCCGGTGACGATTATCTGAACCGGTCAGGGGCCTCCCCCTAGGTCGACTCGGCCTCAAAAATCATACTGGACATCGAGTGAAAAAGAGCTTCACAGCTCATCGGGATTCCTCCTGCGATCCCGAGGGCCTCTTCGTCAAACGTTTAACGCGAGGCGTTTAGAAAGCTCGGAGATGACGAACGGGAGAGAAGGCCAGCGGCCTCTCCAAAAAGTTTGGCTCAACTGCAGTTTGACCGTAGCCCCCGCCACGCTGGTCAGCTGCAGGAGGATCGAGAGAAACAAAGCTGTCAACTCGTTATCAGTGCCCTCAATTATTACGGCCCGATTCAGACCAAATTGGTCACCACCGTGCCCCCTTTATAAAACTAAACCGTTCATCCTACAAAGAAGTCACCATCGCAAGGGAGAAACACAAACAAATAGACTATTGTCATTTTTTTGGCCCGTATGGAAACGGCTGTACCCCGTACGGACTTGAAATACTTCAATTTCCCTGTACAAGCATACGGGGTAAACCCGTTTTGGTTGACAGGTATTCACTAGCCAGTGTCTCTCCACCTGTGTGTCACTACCCAGTGTCTCTCCACCAGTGTCTCACTACCCAGTGTCTCACTACCCAGTGTCTCACTACCCAGTGTCTCGCCACCCAGTGTCTCGCTACCCAATGTCTCGCTATCCAGTGTCTCACTCCCAGTGTCTCACCACCAGTGTCCCACGACCCAGTGTCTCACTACCCAGTGTCTCACCACCCAGTGTCTCACCACCCAGTGTCTCACCACCCAGTGTCTCACTACCCAGTGTCTCACTACCCAGTGTCTCACTACCAGTTTCACTATCCAGTGTCTCACTACCCAGTGTCTCACCACCCAGTGTCTCACTCCCCAGTGTCTCGCTACCCAGTGTCTCACCACCCAGTGTCTCACTACCAGTATCTCACCACCCAGTGTCTCACTACCCAGTGTCACACTACCCAGTGTCTCACTACCCAGTGTCTCGCTACCCAGTGCCTCGCTATCCAGTGCCTCGCTACCCAGTGTCTCACTACCCAGTGTCACACTACCCAGTGTCTCACTACCCAGTGTCTCACCACCCAGTGTCTCGCCACCCAGTGTCTCGCCACCCAGTGTCTCGCCACCCAGTGTCTCACCACCCACTGTCTCACCACCCAGTGTCTCACTACCAGTGTCTCACCACCCAGTGTCTCACCACCAGTGTCTCACCACCCATTGTCTCACTACCAGTGTCTCACTACCCAGTGTCTCACTACCCAGTGTCTCACTACCCAGTGTCTCACTACCCAGTGTCTCACCACCCAGTGTCTCACCACCCAGTGTCTCACTACCCAGTGTCTCACGACCCAGTGTCTCACAACCCAGTGTCTCACCACCCAGTGTCTCACTACCCAGTGTCTCACCACCCAGTGTCTCACTACCCAGTGTCTCACTACCCAGGGTCTCACTACCCAGTGTCTCACTACCCAGTGTCTCACTACCCAGTGTCTCACCACCCAGTGTCTCACCACCCAGTGTCTCACCACCCAGTGCCTCACTACCAGTGTCTCACTACCAGTGTCTCACCACCCAGTGTCTCACCACCCAGTGTCTGACTACCAGTGTCTCACCACCCAGTGTCTCACCACCCAGTGTCTCACCACCCAGTGTCTCACCACCCAGTGTCTCGTTACCCAGTATCTCGCTACCCAGCGTCTCACCACCCATTGTCTCACTACCAGTGTCTCACTACCCAGTGTCTCACTACCCAGTGTCTCACTACCAGTGTCTCACTACCCAGTGTCTCACTACCCAGTGTCTCATGACCAAACCTGTCAGCCCCTATCAGTGCCCCCACCTTATTACAGACCTTATTGGCCAACCGGTGCCCGTTATAAATCTCAACGTTCATCCCACAAATTCCCATCGCACGCAAGGGAGAAACACAGCGAAATAGACCCATTTGTATCATTATTTTGTTGCCCGTATTGAAACAGCTGTACTCCGTAGGGCTCTGAAACACTTAAATTGCCCCCCTGTACAATAATACGAGAGAGAGAGAGGGGGGATAAAAATAAAAACCTCGTTTGGGTTGACACGGGCTACGAGAGGGGAAGGAGGAATAAGCTTTGAACGATTAAGAGTTTGACCCAGCAATTTTTTTTGCGGGTCGACGGAATAAATAAAAAAAAATCGCCTGCAACTCACCGAGGACGGCGATCGAGACAGCAGCAACTGGAGGCTGAGGGCAACACCGGCAACTTTTTTTTGCGGGTCGACGGAATAAATAAAAAAAATCGCCTGAAACTCACCGAGGACGGTGATCGAGACAGCAGCGACTGGAGGCTGAGGGCAACACCGGCAACTTTTTTTTGCGGGTCGACGGAATAAATAAAAAAAATCGCCTGCAACTCACCGAGGACGGCGATCGACACAGCAGCGACTGGAGGCTGAGGGCGACACCGGCAACTTTTTTTTGCGGGTCGACGGAATAAATAAAAAAAATCGCCTGCAACTTACCGAGACGGCGATCGAGACGGCAGCGGCTGAGGCTGAGGCAGCATCGTCGGTGGTCGCCCCCTTCTTGCGCCGCGAAAACAGCTTCCCCACTCCGGCCATGCGATCGCCTACGCGTCCGACTCGCCCAGGCGACGGAAGGCGAATGCATCGGTTTTGATTTTTTTAAATTACGACGAAGGGCAACATCGCCTCAGGTATCGCCTCAGGTATCGCCCCACACTCGCACGCGCGCGCAAACTCAACGAGCGGCCGCCGCGCGCCCTCGCGCCGCCCGCTATTTAAAGGGCGCGAACCTCCCCTCGCCGCTCCCCATTGGTCCGAAGTTCGGCGTCGTGACGTCATCACGCACGCACGCACGCACGCGCGCGCTCGGCGACGGACGCGTTTTGACCAGGGGAGGGGGTGACGTCATCACGCACGTACAGCGACGGACGCGTTTTGACGACGGGAGGGGGGACGTCATCACGCACGTGCGGAGAAGTACGCGTTTTGACGACGGGAGGGGGGAGACGTCATCACGCACGTGAGGCGACGGACGATTTTTGACGACGGGAGGGTGACGTCATCACACACGTGCGGAGACGGAAGCGTTTTGACAACGGGAGGGGTGACATCATCACGCACGTGCGGCGGCGGACGCGTTTTGACGACGGGAGGGGGTGACGTCATCACGCATGTACGGAGACGGACGCGTTTTGACTTGAGCGGGGTGACGTCATCACGCACGTGCGGCGACGCTCGAGGGCCGTTAGCGGGATGACGTTTCCATTCAAGAATTGACTTTCGCCGGGGGCGCGCTGTCTACAGTTATGACATCTTTGCCCAATGTCCGAGGGATTTGGGGGGATGACGTTATCACCCAAGAAACAACTTTCGCAGGGGCTCGACGCGCTTTCATGGCAGATGACGTCATGGTGCATGTGCTAACAGCGGGGGATGACGTCTCGCACACGGCAGGGCGCGGAGCCGTGATACGACGTCACCAACTAAGGCCAAGTCCAAGTGCCGCTTCGAGTGACGTCATCACGCACGGTCGCCGCTGTATTTCGTGACGTCATAGCACACGCGCAAGGCGACGAGCGCCGCCACTCATTTTGTTGGCGACGCGCGTCGCGCACGGCCAAGTTCGAGAGCCGGTAGCGGGGCGACGTCTTCACGCACGACGCCACGTGCGGGCAATGACTGCAGCGTGTGAAGTGACGTCACCCCCCCTCTGAAGGGGCACGGGGAAGGCGTGGTGACGTCACCCCCCTCTCTCTCGAGGGACACGGGGAGGCGTGTTGACGTCATCCTCCTCTCTCGAGGGCACGGGAATGACGTGGTGACGTCATCGCTCCCTCTCGAGGAGCAACGGTGCCTGGTGACGTCATCGTACAGGCAGCGCGTGATTGCGTCACCAGTATACATTCGACCGCTGAACAAACAATGTCTCCCACTGACAGCTCCGAATCTGAATGTTTGCCTGCACTGGAGAAATCCGATGAGCTGTAAAGCTCTCTTTCACAGAGGTCATGGGTGGGGGGAGGAGGTGGGGGGGGTTACTAACCATACTTCAACAACAACAACAACCGCCATTCGCCACTAAGTGGCGGTGACGTCACCACGACGCTTGTACCAGGCTATGTGCACCTTGAGGCAACGCTGGGCACAGGATACCAGTGCACTGCCCTCTGCCGGCCAACACGCGTAAATTTTAGATTTGAAGCTTTCGTGACTGCAAGGATCCATACTCTTTGGTTCTATTCGGTAAAGTCACGTAGGTAAAAAATAAAGCAACAAAAATCACGACGTTTCGGCCACAACACAAGTGGCCTTCATCAGGTGAAGGGACCGTGCCGTCCTACGCTGTCCTCGTGACAGCACGGTCCCTTCACCTGATGAAGGGCACTTGTGTTGTGGCCGAAACGTCGTGATTGTTGTTATTTTATGTTTTACCTACGTGACTTTACCAAATAGAACCAAAGAGTACGCGTTAATTTGCAGCATGAACATTTTGAGGTTCATCATGCGACCTCCTTTGCCGGTATAAAATTATGATAATGACGTCACGCACCTGGGGGGGGGGGGGGTCAGACATTTGTGACGATATGTGACGAGGGGGGGAGGGAGGTTTGAGAAATGTGACGTCACGTCAAAATGCGCAACTTTATAAATAAATATAGACAACACGTTCTACTTAATTAAAGAGACTTTTTAAATAAATGTTTTCTACCTACAACATCAGAGTGCAGCGCCACATTAAATACGCACTACAATGACAATAGTTTAAAGCGATTTGAAGCATCTTTTATTTGGGGGGGGGGGGGCAGAGCTTTATGACGTCATATTTGAGGGGGGGTTTGACTTTTTGTGACGCCGCGTGACGAAGGGGGGGGGTCAAAAATCGCCCAAAATCGCGTGACGTCATTTATGGACGGTCCCATAGGGTTTCGCCCTTTCTGGCAATAAAACAATTGTGTTAAGATGTTAAAACACCAAACTGAAACCTTTTACCAAGGAATCCTGTCCGCATTGATCACATATACTTGTGGTGAACGTGCAAACACAAAACATGCTCTGGTAGTGTGTGATGATGATGATGATGCATTGTCTTTGAAACTGATTGGTCCACACCAGAGACAGCTTTCTTTAAAGCCTCGTCTCAAACAGTGTTGGGGGGCCATCCATAAATGACGTCACGCGATTTTGGACGATTTTTGACCCCTCCCCCCCCCCACTCGTCACAAGGGCGTCACAAAAACTCAGAACACCCCTCAAATATGACGTCACAAAGCCCTACCCCCCCCCCCCCCAAAACCATATTTCCATTTTCAAAATAAAACATGCTTCAAATATCGATTTTAAACTTTCGTGACTGCAGGGATTCATCTTCTGGGTTCTTTCGGTAAAGTCACCACCACGTAGAATGGGAATAAAATAAAAAGTAAAATAATAACAGAATAAAATTCTCACGACGTTTCGGCCACAACACAAGTAGCCTTCCTCAGGTGAAGAAACAGGACTGTCCGGAAGACAGCGCTTGAGTGAACCCTGCCAAGCTTGGACAGCGTCTTTTAAGCTGTGTGGGAGGAACAGAGCGCCTTGACAAAGGAGTTAACATATAAATTAGCATGTAACCGGTGGGATTAGCATGATGTTGGTGTGAGAGATTAGCACTACGGAGAGCGACGGGCTATGTTCAGACGGACGAGGGTAGGGGGGAGAGGAGTTTACATATAAATTGGGTCCGATTCAACACAGTACATAAAATCCGTGATCTGGTTCCGTCTGTAAAAGATGTGGTTCCAGACATACAGTACCCGGGCGTCTACAAACTGAGTTGCCTCTGTGGTAGCAGCTACATTGGAGAAACCAAACGACATATCTCGGACCGCATCCGTGGACATAAAGCAGACTTGAAACACGGTAGGACGAACACCTCAGCCGTGGCAGATCACTGTTAGAATTCAGTGGGCTCACATGACGTTGACTTCTCCAAGACGGAGGTTCTCTGCAAGCCATCCGGCTACCATGAGAGATTCGTTCATGAGGCCATCCACATATACAAGCACAGAGACAATTTCAACCGAGAAGATGGATTCTGGCTTAGTAACCATTGGAAAGACATTATGAACAATTTCGGTTCTTGATTGATTGTATTTTACGGTGACTTTCAGATCGCAGTCCATTCGCTGGCACTGCCCATTAGTACCCATCACACGACGGTCAATAGTATAGTTTATAGCATTTGTATAATAATAAATAGTATAAGTGTAATGTTTAGCATGATTCATAAGGCAATATATATTACCGTAATTGTATAGTGAATATACAGCATTGTGGTATACAGTAGAGTTCATAGAATAATACATAGTGTAATACTACAAGTCTAATATTTTATAGTCTAAAGTATAGGGAAGCGTATAGTAACGCATTGTATAATTCAAGGGTGGGATTTGTCTATGGATACGATATTATACAATGTAGTTTATATTGGAAGGTATAATATTTTTATTGTATAGTAGTCCAGTTTATGGCATAGTTATAACGCAACACAGGACAGAGCAGCGCACCGTGGCTGTTTCCTCCTCTTCCCCCCCCCCCCTCCTCCGTTCCGAACATAGATGGACTCGTCCGTCTGAACACAAGCTCGTCCCTCATACTAACATCATGCTAATCCCCCAGTTACATGCCAATTTACTGTTGATATGTAAACTGCTGCTAATCCCTCACACCAACATCATGCTAATCCCACCAGTTACATGCTAATTTATATGTTAACTCCTCTCCCCCCTCTCCCCCCTCTCCCCTCGTCCGTCTGAACATAGCTCGTCGCTGTCCGTGGTGCTAATCCCTCACACCAACATCATGCTAATCCCACCGGTTACATGCTAATTTATATGTTAACTCCTTTGTCAAGGCGCTCTGTTCCTCCCACACAGCTTAAAAGACCCTGTCCATGCTTGGCAGTGTTCACTCAAGCGCTGTCTTCTGGACAGTCCTGTTTCTTCACCTGAGGAAGGCTACTTGTGTTGTGGCCGAAATGTCGTGAGAATTTTATTCTGTTATTATTATTTTTATTATTGTATTCCCATTCTACGTGGTGACTTTACCGAAAGAACCCAGAAGATGCTTCAAATCGCTTCAAACTATTGTCATTGTAGTGCGTATTTAATGTGGCGCTGCACTCTGATGTTGTATGAGAAAACATTTATTAAAAAGTCTATATAATTAAGTAGAACGTGTCGTCTATATTTATTTAAAGTTGCGCATTTTGATGTTACGTCACATTCCTCAAACCCCCCCCACCCTCGTCACACATCGTCACAAATGTCTGACCCCCCCCCCCTAGCTGTGTGACGTCATTTATGGACGGCCCCTTAGACCAGACAATGCACACACTATCAGAGCATGTGTTTTTGTGTTTGCACGTTCACCACAAGGATATGTGGTTAATACTGTGTAGGAAGCTCCTGGTTACACCACCAGCCCACAGGGGATTATTGTGTCCGTCCGTCCGAGGGGTGGGGCTGGGTGGGGAGGGGAGGGTGGGGAGGGTGGGGAGGGAGGGGCTGGGTGGGGAGGATGGGGAGGGTGGGGAGGGAGGGGCTGGGTGGGGAGGGTAGGGAGGGTAGGGAGGGTGGGGAGGGTGGGGAGGGTGGGGCTGAGTGGGGAGGGTGGGGCTGGGTGGGGGAGGGGAGGGTGGGGGGCTGGGTGGGGAGTGGGAGGGGTGGGGCTGGGTGGGGAGGGTGGGGAGGGGCTGGGTGGGAGGGTGGGGAGGGTGGGGAGGGGCTGGGTGAGGAGGGGCTGGGTGGGGGGTGGGAGGGGAGGGGCTGGGTGGGGAGGGTGGGGAGGGGCTGGGTGGGGAGGGTGGGGAGGGGCTGGGTGGGGGGTGGGAGGGGTGGGGCTGGGTTGGGAGGGGCTGGTCACCCCGTGGTGCCCTTATAAAACTCAACGTTTAACCTACTCACGCCGACTTGTGCCCGCCTCACAGTCGGGCATATTGTGCGGAACGCACCACGTGGTGGTGCCGCCCTTGTTGACCCTGGCCATTGACCGAGCAACCCAACGTTCCTACCAGCTCCCTCCCTCCGCAGGAGAACGTGTTGCAGACATAATTCCTTGCAGAGGTTTCAGTTTTGGTGTTTTAACATCTTAACGCAACCGTTTTGTTGCCAGAAAGGCGAAAACCCCCTACGATCAATCGCAGGCCCAGTTCGTTGAACTTCTTTCGCTCCGTACGTAGCCAACCGCCCTAATCGGAGGCGCGTGGGGCAGAGGGGGGGGTGATAAGGATATCAAACTAAACACAATTTTAAAGAGATGAGTTTTCATCGCAGGAAGAGCGTTCCCGACGGCCGCAGGCGATAACATTCACGCTCGTAGATAGTTCAGCTGACGCTTACCTCGAGCTGACACCGATTCGTTTGACGCGTAGGCCTTCGCGACCGAAGCGATCCATGAGAGAGGGCTTGTTTGGGTTAGGCCGCGTGAATGTGTGTCGTCAAATCCGCCACCACCCGGCACGGCCAACCAGTGAGGTTTTGTGCGTCACGGAAACAGAACGTGGCCAATTCGTTACCGGTGTGTGATCTGCCCGTCGCTCGTTGCGAATACAGGTGAAACGTCACGTACCCCAATTTTAAATGTTGTGGGGTTTACTCTCCAACACACCGGTGCGCTGTGCAAGAGACGAATTGGCACGTACTGTTTAAGCGACACAGGCTTATTGATTGGCTGTGTCGGGTGGTGGCCGGTTTAACGACACGTTTTTATTTACGCGATATAAGGGGCCGTCCATAAATGACGTCCACGCGATTTTGGACGATTTTTTTTACCCCCCCCCCCAATCGTCACACGGCGTCACAAAAAGTCAGACCCCCCCCTCAAATATGACGTCACAAAGCTCTGCTCCCCCCCCACAAAAAAATATATAAACATGTTTCAAATCGCTTTAAACTATCGTCATTGTAGTAGCGCGTATTTAATGTGGCGCTGCACTGATGTTGTAGGTAGAAAACATTTATTAAAAAGTCTATTTAATTAAGTAGAACGTGTTGTCTATATTTATTTATAAAGTTGCGCATTTTGACGTGACGTCACATTTCTCAAGAGCTTCTGCTGCTGCTGCTGTGATTGTTAATTGATTAATTTTGACGTACTAAGGCCACTCAAAGCTTCGCGAACCTGGCAATTCCATCGGCAGTCAGCGATGCACGCTCATTCAATTGCACTAACCCACGTGCACGTTCATTAACACGTGGAATCGGAATCGACACATCACGAATCGGCGCAACCCCCACCCCCCACCTCCAAGCGCCGCCAATCCCCAACCGCCCCGAACTTGACCGGCGCCTAAGATCAACGAGAATCGATTTCCAGCGCCGCTATTAAAAGAACCCCCGCAACGCCGGGAATCGACAAGCAACGGAGCTAAAAAAAGCGAATCGATTCTTCCGCCTCCTCACTCTCTCTCCCTCTCTCTTCCCCCCTAGCCGCTTGCAAAGCTTCTTCATTAGCAGTAGTGGGGGGCTGTTTGAAGAGGGGGGGGCTGTTTGAAGGAGGGGGGGCTGTTTGAAGGAGGGGGGGGGGAGTTGTCTGGGAGCGGCAGTGGTGGTGGTGGTGGGTGGGGGGGCGAAGGGGTCTACCGGACGGACGAAGCAAGCGACGGGGCCACGCCACCCACCCCACCCACCCACGCCACCCCCAACCCAACACTTTAACACTTTGCCCCGCAACAACTCGGTTGGGTCTCTCTCTAGGAGGTGGGTGGTGGGTAGGGGGTGTGTGTGTGTGAGAGCTTGTGAGCTAAGCGAGATGGCCGATGGCGAGGAGCTGCAGCAGCAGCAGCAGGAGCGGCAGCTGGCCTGCGGCGCTGCGGATGAGGAGCGGTGGCGATCCGTGTCGCTCACTCACGTCGAATTCCCACCAGGTGAGCGAGCTGACTCCGACAACTCCACACACACCCACACACCCACACACACCCCTGCGCTTTGTAGGAACGAGTTGGATTGGTGGTGGGGGTGGGTGGGAGGGGGGCGGTTGTCAATGACCTCTCCCATTGTCGTGGGGTCGCGACCCCCCGCCCCCCAATCTCTCTGCAGTGACCCCCCACAAACCACCAGCACCAGCGTGGGTCACACGCCGCGCTGCGGCCTGCACCACCGGTTGAAGCCTCCTAGGCGAGCGCCGATCATCCCCATTGGTCGGCGCGCCGTCACGTGGTGGTGGTGGTGGTGGGAGGGGGGGTATCTTGAAGGGGGCGCGCAGATTAATCGATTAGCTGAGGTGGTTATTAACAAAGTCTTTGGTTCTATTGGGTGAAGTCACGTAGGTAAAACATAAAATAACAAAAAATGTTATTTTATTTAAAAAAATTAAATTTTTTGTTATTTTTAAATAAAATAAAAAATTGTTGTTTTATTTTTTAATAAAATAAAAAAATTTGTTATTTTATTTTTAATAAAATAAAAATTGTTATTTTATTTTTACCTACGTGACTTTACCCAATAGAACCAAAGAGTATGGGATCCTAGCAGTCACGAAAGCTTCAAATCTAGAATTGGTTATTAACAATTTTTGTGTTTTTTGGGGGGGGGTTGGGTGGTGTGGTCAGGGTTTGAATTAATTGCTACGAGGGTATATTGTTTTTAACTCTGTCTTTATTTGAAGCTTTCGTGACTTGCAGGAATCCGTACTCGTTAGTTCTTTAGGTAAAAGTCATCACGTGGGTAGGGAAAATAATAATGGATCGCGACGTTTCGGTCGCAACGCAAGCAACCGTCTTCAGATGGAGTTTGCGTCTCTGTCTCATCATCATCACGGTGGCTATGAGATGTTAACTACCTTGCCTTGTACACAGGAGGTCTGTCTCTCTCATCATCACGGTGGCTATGAGATGTTGACTACCTCGCCTGGTATGCAGGAGGTCGTGGGGTTCGATTCCGCGACCCTGACAACGCCTGCTGCTGTAGATTTTGAGTCTGCGTGTCTCATCATCACGGTGGTTATGAGATGTTAACTACCTCGCCTGATACACAGGAGGTCTGTGTCTCTCTCTCATCATCATCACGGTGCTATGAGATGTTGACTACCTCGCCTAGTCTACAGGAGGTCGTGGGTTCCATCCCGACCCTGACGATGCTTGCTGCTGCTGTATATTTGGAGTTTGCGTCTCTCTCATCATCATCATCACGGTGGCTATGAGATGTTAACTACCTCGCCTGGTACACAGGAGGTCTGTGTTTCTCTCTCCATCACGGTGGTTATGAGATGTTAACTACCTCGCCTGGTACACAGGAGGTCTGTGTCTCTCTCATCATCACGGTGGCTATGAGATGTTGACTACCTCCACTGGTATGCAGGAGGTCGTGGGGTTCGATTCCCCGACCCTGACAACGCCTGCTGCTGCTGTAGATTTGGAGTCTGCGTGTCTCATTATCACGGTGGCTAGGAGATGTTAACTACCTCGCCTGTTTTTCTTTGGTTCTTTCGGTAAAGTCACCGCGTAGATTGAGAATAAAATAATAAATTGATAAAATAAAATAACACAATATTCTCACGACGTTTCGGCCACAACACAAGCGGCCTTCATCAGGTGAAGGGACGAGACTGTCTGGAGGACAGCGCTGGAGTGAAAAAGCCACGCTCAGATCGCGACCTTTAACAAAGCGCCTTGACAAAGGAATTGTTTGCATTGAGAGAAGTTGCAGCAGCAGAGGTTAGTGTGAATGCGGTTGGTATTTCCTCGCCTGGTATACAGGAGGTCGTGGGTTTGACCCCGACCCTGACAACGCCTGCTGCTGCTGTATATTTGGAGTCTGCGTGTCTCTCTCTCTCATCATCATCACGGTGGCTATGAGATGTTGACTACCTCGCCTGGTACACAGGAGGTCTGTGTCTCTCTCCTCATCATCACGGTGGCTATGAGATGTTAACTACCTCTCCTGGTCTACAGGAGGTCTGTGTCTCTCATCATCATCACGGTGGCTAGGAGATGTTGACTACCTCGCCTGGTCTACAGGAGGTCGTGGGTTTGACCCCGACCCTGACGACGCCTGCCGCTGCTGCTGTATATTTGGAGTCTGCATCTCTCTCTCTCTCATCATGGTAATGTTGGAGGGTAGCGGTTAGCGCTACGAACCCGGCAACCCGAGTTCGATTTCCAGCTCACGGCCACCATCGGCAGTAGTGCCGATTTTTTTTTTTTTTATCTGAACCGGTGCTGGGCATCTCCTAGGTCGACTCGGCCTCAAATGAGTACCTGGAGAGACAAAGGCGGCCGGGCGTAGTTACTGGTCACACCTCCCCCTCGTGTGCCGTTGTTGGCCTTCATAGTAGGGCTGAACGATTAATCGATTTCAAATCGAAGTCGCGATTTGCAAATAGCGATTTGAAAAGTCCTATTTCTTATTGTAATAGTTTTATTATTATAACTATTTAACGTAACAATAATTCTATTTTTGCTTGTTCCAGTTCAATAAAAAAATAAAAACATTTTAATAAATACATGTTGGAAGCGATTCATATCTCCTTAAATTCTCATCCCTGCGTTGGAATGTATAGAGCGGTTAACATGTGTGGTGGTACCACTTGCTAATAATGCTCCATCACGTGTTTTAAATCTAATGCACGGTAAATATTTAACTGAAGCTTGACTTAAAAAAAAAATATTCGCAAATCAAATCGCAATATCTTGTCCAGAAAAATCGCAATGAGGTTTATTTCTCCCCCCCCCAAATCGTTCATAGGTGCAGCTGCTCGCTAACAGCGCTTGCACCCACAGTATATGTTGCAGGCGACACGGGGTGGAGGAACTTTTTCCTCCGGAGTGCAGAATAATATTCTTCTCCCCCATTCCTGCGCGAGGTTGTCCTCTTGTTGGCTTCTTTTTGTTACCTTTTCCCAAATGGCACAACAACAAACGCCCCATTCGCTGAAATATGACACTGCAGAAAATGTGTCTGAACTTAAAAATAATATATATTTTTACCAGCTAACGCGCCCACTGTGCTGTGTGTAGCTCTTTTTCAGAAGGGACCCCCCCCCCCCCACTGGGCTATCTCAAATGATAGCTCAACGAAAGTGGCTTGTCATCATGAGAAAATGGGGGGGGTGGGGGAAGATACTGAAGGACCCGGAGAATAATCCACACGACGTAGTGCACGCACACTCCAAATACACAGCAGCAGGCATTGTCAGGGTCTGGATCGAACCCACGACCTCCTGTATACCGGGCGAGGTAGTCAACATCTCCTCGCCACCGTGTCGCCCAGTCAATTGGGCTAGTAGCAGCACCATTGCCCCGCCTTCTGAA
This sequence comes from Petromyzon marinus, assembly GCF_048934315.1. NCBI lineage: Eukaryota > Metazoa > Chordata > Hyperoartia > Petromyzontiformes > Petromyzontidae > Petromyzon > Petromyzon marinus. Next base: position 8,124,570 of record NC_133740.1, on the reverse strand, counting down.
ACAAACTTGGCAAAGCCGTCCCGACCAAGAGTCTTGAGACTCTGCGATGCTTTTCTGGATAAACGTGCAGAAGGGGAAGGGGGGGGGGGGTGCCCTCCATGGCCATGAAATGTTAACTACCTCGCCTGGTGTGCAGGAGGTCTCGTGGTGGTGGTGGCGAGGTTAATTGTTGGGGTCTCGGCGGTTCGTGACTTGGTAAGGTGGCTGTCATTGCAAAAACCACGGTCAATTCCGTTTGCGGTGTGTCTACGATAACAACAGTGTAACATTGACTCGTCGACTTTCGAACGTTCGGAGACGTGAACAAATCTGTCGTACGTCCAGTTTCCCGTTTGGACAGAGTCCTAAGTTCAACCGCCGCACAAGAGATGACAGTGGCGGCATCTACATCTTCAGAACGTGAAGAACCAGTGGCATCTATATCTACAGAACATGAAAAACCAGTGGCATCTACATCTACAGAACATGAAGAACCAGTGGCATCTACAGAACATGAAGAACCAGTGGCATCTACAGAACATGAAGAACCAGTGGCATCTACAGAACATGAAGAACCAGTGGCATCTACATCTACAGAACATGAAGAACCAGTGGCATCTACATCTACAGAACATGAAGAACCAGTGGCATCTACATCTACAGAACATGAAGAACCAGTGGCATCTACATCTACAGAATATGAAGAACCAGTGGCATCTACATCTACAGAACGTGAAGAACCAGTGGCATCTACATCTGCAGAACGTGAAGAACCAGTGGCGTCTACATCTGCAGAACGGGAAGATCCTGTGGCATCTACATCTGCAGAACGTGAAGAACCAGTGGCATCTACATTTACAGAACGTGAAAAACCAGTGGCATCTACACCTGCAGAACGTGAAGAACCAGTGGCATCTACATCTGCAGAACGTGAACAACCAGTGGCATCTACATCTACAGAACATGAAGAACCAGTGGCATCTACATTTACAGAACGTGAAAAACCAGTGGCATCTACACCTGCAGAACATGAAGAACCAGTGGCATCTACATCTGCAGAACGTGAACAACCAGTGGCATCTACATCTACAGAACATGAAGAACCGGTGGCATCTACATCTACAGAACATGAAGAACCAGTGGCATCTACATGTACAGAACGTGAAGAACCAGTGGCATCTACATCTGCAGAACGTGAAGAACCGGTGGCGTCTACATCTGCAGAACGTGAAGAACCGGTGGCGTCTACACCTGCAGAACGTGAAGAACCAGTGGCATCTACATCTGCAGAACGTGAAGAACCAGTGGCATCTACATCTACAGAACATGAAGAACCAGTGGCATCTACATCTGCAGAACGTGAAGAACCAGTGGCATCTACATCTGCAGAACGTGAAGAACCAGTGGCATCTACATCTGCAGAATGTGAAGAACCGGTGGCGTCTACACCTGCAGAACGTGAAGAATCGGTGACATCTAAAGACCCAGTGGCATCTACACCTGCAGAACGTGAAGAACCAGTGGTGTCTACATCTGTAGGCGATTATAAAGCAATGCCCCGTGTTTAGCGTACACGCCATACAACACACTTGGAATCGACAAAAGTCAAGTTTGATTTTTAGGTACCAGAGGTTTGTTCCCAACTTGTTCGTAAGCAGAGTGGCGTTAGTTCGTTTTTTTTGTATCGTTCGCTTTCATTGTAATGTTCGTACCGCGTGCCCCCTAACTGGAAATCATGTGGTGGGGAACAAGAGCTTCGTAGCTCCATCGGATTCCTCCTGTGGTATAAATAGCGTGGTCCGGCCCTCGATGCCAGACGCGTGGACACCCCCCGTCACTCGGCAGGCAGTCGATCCTGAGAGCATTTCCACCTTCTCCCCACCCACCCCTCTCTCTGCCCCCGTTTCTCCCGTGCCAGGGGACATGCTGGGCAAGGCGCTGGCGTGGTGCAGCCTGGCGCCCATCTTCATCGTCTGCGGCTTCGTCACCCTCATCGCCTTCAAGCGAGAGCTGCACACGGCAAGGATCTCGCCCATCCCCACGCGGCTGCCTTGCACACGCACGCCGCACTTTTGCTCCGCTGACCTCCTTGAACCCTGCCTGAGGTCGGGGGTTATACCCGAGCCCCGTGAGCTGCAGGACACGGCCTGCCAAGGCGTTGCTCGAACCCACCGCCCCCACATTCTACGTCGCTCCTTGCGGCACTCGCTAACCGCACTCGCCCCCAAAACAAAACGCTGACTCGCTAACTCGGGGGGGGGGGCTCCGTACCTAGACGGACTCGTCACTGACGGACTCGTCACAGACGGACTCGTCACAGACGGACTCGTCACAGACGGACTCGTCACAGACGGACTCGTCACTGACGGACTCGTCACTGACGGACTCGTCACTACGTCACTCGCCAACTCGCCACTGACGGACTCGCCACTGACGGACTCGTCACTACGTCACTCGCCAACTCGCCACTGACGGACTCGCCACTGACGGACTCGCCACTGACGGACTCGCCACTGACGGACTCGCCACTGACGGACTCGCCACTGACGGACTCGCCACTGACGGACTCGCCACTGACGGACTCGCCACTGACGGACTCGCCACTGACGGACTCGCCACTGACGGACTCGCCACTGACGGACTCGCCACTGACGGACTCGCCACTGACGGACTCGCCACTGACGGACTCGCCACTGACGGACTCGCCACTGACGGACTCGCCACTGACGACTCGCCACTGACGGACTCGCCACTGACGGACTCGCCACTGACGGACTCGCCACTGACGGACTCGCCACTGACGGACTCGCCACTGACGGACTCGCCACTGACGGACTCGCCACTGACGGACTCGCCACTGACGGACTCGCCACTGACGGGACTCGCCACTGACGGACTCGCCACTGACGGACTCGCCACTGACGGACTCGCCACTGACGGACTCGCCACTGACGGACTCGCCACTGACGGACTCGCCACTGACGGACTCGCCACTGACGGACTCGCCACTGACGGACTCGCCACTGACGGACTCGCCACTGACGGACTCGCCACTGACGGACTCGCCACGGACTCGCATGACGGACTCGCCACTGACGGACTCGCCACTGACGGACTCGCCACTGACGGACTCGCCACAGACTGACGGACTCGCGAGATCCACTGACGGACTCGCCACTGACGGACTCGCCACTGACGGACTCGCCACTGACGGACTCGCCACTGACGGACTCGCCACTGACGGACTCGCCACTGACGGACTCGCCACTGACGGACTCGCCACTGACGGACTCGCCACTGACGGACTCGCCACTGACGGACTCGCCACTGACGGACTCGCCACTGACGGACTCGCCACTGACGGACTCGCCACTGACGGACTCGCCACTGACGGACTCGCCACTGACGGACTCGCCACTGACGGACTCGCCACTGACGGACTCGCCACTGACGGACTCGCCACTGACGGACTCGCCACTGACGGACTCGCCACTGACGGACTCGCCACTGACGGACTCGCCACTGACGGACTCGCCACTGACGGACTCGCCACTGACGGACTCGCCACTGACGGACTCGCACTAGGCGTAGTCGCCAACTCGCTCCTCGCCGACAGACCCAGCCCGATGTCACCAATCTGCTCTTGTGCCACTCTTACGATTCATTCATCCCCCCCGCCAACGCCGCCCGTACAGATGGATACAGATGGCGATCGGTTCACTTAACTGTATAGTGGCCTTCCCCTGGCAGAGCCTCCACAGCAGTGCTGGATCCACGGGGGCAGCCTCGTGCAGGATAGTGAGCCCCACCAAATACAAAGGTCGTCCCCCCGCCCGTATAGCCTCGACAGACTGTTGGGGCAAGTGCTGTTAGCGAGTAGCAGCACCTAACACGTAGGCTTTCATGACCAATATCATCCATAAAAGAGGTTACTAGTTGGCTGTGGAAGGTTTTAACGACGCATTTTTACGCGCTCTCACCCAAAAAAACCTCCCGTGCCTGTAGCACATGTTCATAAAGGGGCCCTAAAATAAAAGTGTTTTGAAACGCGCGAAACTTTTTACATGCGTAGTAAAGTGAATTGTATGTTTCACTCGCTATACGGCCAGACAATACGCCAAACCGCTAACTTAACGCCCGGTCGTTCGTAAAAGTTGTCGAAGGCGGTACAGTACTATAGTAGTAGAGCAAGTGCAGAATCGCCGGACCGGAGTTTATAGCTTTTGAAGAATTTAACGCGGGGGGGTGTGTGGGGGGGGGGGGGGGTCCTTGAAGGTGCTGGGCCCGTAGCGTGTGTGTGTGTGGCTACTAGGATCATCGGGCACCGTGGTGTTGGTGGCTGTGACCCTGACGATTTGCGTCCTCCCGTCTGGCCGCGCCGTCCGTTGCGGGCGATTCGTGACGCTTCCTCCTCCGCCCGTTTTCAGATCGCCTTCATGTGCGGCCTGCTGGTGAACGAAGGCCTCAACTGGGTCATCAAGCACGTGATCCGTGAGCCCCGGCCGAGCAGAGGTGAGGGCCGTAGATTCTCTCCCCGCCCCGGTGATGTGATCTCCCGCCGAGCGATCCACCAAAACCCGCACGTTTGCTCCCGTGCGTGGCGTGGGGGGGGGTGGGTCCATCACCACGCTAACACCCGATGGCTACTTATCTGAACCCGTTTATTATTTTTGTTTTACGTGACAACCTTACCGGATTGGCCGATTTATTGGTCGTGAAAGTTTACGTTGGTTTTAAATCGCTGCTGGGGAGTCGAAGGTGATCCTGGGGGGGGGCAGTGGTGCTGGCCACCCCCCCCCCCGCCCCCCCCCCGCCTCATGTGACACAGCGCCGGCCTTCTTGGGGTGCTGCTGCTGCTGCTCGCTCACAGCACGTGCCCCAACAGTCTGTTAATGCTATTCGAGGGAGCGATCTTTGTCTACTGTGCTTGCTGTGCCACAGTCTGTCCCACGTTGCCTGTGTGTGTGTCTGTCATCGACTCGGCCTCAAATGAGTACCTGGTGCGGTGTGTAAACATCGCGACTGGGGGAGACAAAGGCGGTCGGGCGTGGTGCTGGCCACCCACCCCCTCGTGTGCCGTGCCGGCCTTCACAGGTGCTGCTCGCTAACGGCACTTGCCCCTACAGTCTGTTAAGGCTACACGGGGGGATCTTTGTCTTTGTCTGTGTACACGCGTGACTGTGTGTGCTGCTCACTGTCGGCACTTGCCCTGGGACGGCTATGTAAGGCGACGCGGGGGTGGTGGTGGGGGCCTTTGTGTGCGTGTGTGTGCGTGTGTGTGTGCGTGTGTGTGTGTGTGCCGGGAGCGGTAGTGTAGCGGTGTGAACAGAGGGTTCGATTCCCGTTCACGGCCAACACACCGGGTGACGATTAACTGAACGGGTGTGGGGGAGGAAAAAAAAAAAGTGAATTTTTTTGCAATAAAAAAAAATTGTCAACCGGGGTGGGGGGGGAAGGAGAGGTATGCGCCTTGGTGGGTAGGCGGCCTTGGTAGGCGGGCCTTGGTAGGCGGGCCTTGGTAGGCGGCCTTGGTAGGCGGCCTTGGTAGGCGGGCCTTGGTAGGCGGGCCTTGGTAGGCGGGCCTTGGTAGGCGGCCTTGGTAGGCGGCCTTGGTAGGCGGGCCTTGGTAGGCGGCCTTGGTAGGCGGCCTTGGTAGGCGGCCTTGGTAGGCGGGCCTTGGTAGGCGGGCCTTGGTAGGCGGGCCTTGGTGGGGCGGGCCTTGGTAGGCGGGCCTTGGTAGGCGGGCCTTGGTAGATGGGCCCTTGGTAGGCGGGCCTTGGTAGGCGGCGCTCGCCCCCCTGGGCCGTCTGTGTAAGGCTACGCGTGGGGACGGGGTGGAACCTATTTTTGTTGTTGTCCTGTGCCTTGCGACGATGCAGACTGCCGCGAGGCGCTCCTCACGGAGTACGGAATGCCCTCCAGCCACGCGCAGTTCGTCTGGTTCTTCGCCGTCTACTCCTTCCTCTTCCTCTACTTCAGGTAACCCTCCCCTGCACTCGGTGGGGGGGGGGCGGGGGAGGTAGGGTGGGGGGCGGGGGGGGAGGTAGGGGGGGCGGGGGGGGTAGGGGAGGTGGGGGGGCGGGGGGAGGTAGGGGGGCGGGGGGGGAGGTAGGGTGGGGGGCGGGGGGGAGGTAGGGTGGGGGGGCGGGGGGGGGGTAGGGTGGGGGGCGGGGGGGGAGGTAGGGTGGGGGGCGGGGGGGGTGGGGGGACTATGACGAGGTTCAGTGGGAAGAGGAACTCTGAGAACACAGCTGGGTGGTGGTGGTGGGGGGGGCGTCACTGGTGGGTAGGGGGGGGGGAGGTCACGGGGTGAGGGGGGGGTCACGGAGGGACCCGGTGTTGGGGGGTGGTGGCGGCGGGGTGGTTGTACAGTGTTGTACTTGTAGCGTCTTGGCCGTGCTGCACGTGTCCAGGATGCACCACACGACCAACGCTCGCTGCGTGGACCTGCTGTGGAGGCACGTGCTCTCCGTGGCCCTCCTGCTGCTCGCAGTCTGCGTCACCTACAGCAGGTGCCGCCCCCCCCCACCGCCCCCCCCCCCCACCGCCCCCCCCCCCCCCACCGGCCCCCCCCCCCACTGCCCCCCACCGTCGTCTCCCGCTCACGGCCGACACCGGCGATGAATGTCTGAACCGGTCCTGGGCCCTCCCCTAGGCTGACTCGGCCTCAGGATCAATACCCTCGGGTACCCGGTGCGGTGTGTGAACCCCGCCCGCTTGGGAGACAAAGGTGGTCGGGCGTGGCGCTGGCCACCCACCCACCCACCAACCCACCAACCCACAACCCACCCACCGTGCCGGCCTTGGTTGGTGCTTACGAACAGCACCTGCTCCCTTTTAGTCCCGAGGCTATATGCGTGTGGGGGGGGGAGGGGGGGTCTTTATCTTTGTGTGTGTGTGTGTCCGTGTGTGCGGCAGGGTGTACCTGCTGTACCACTCGGGCAGCCAGGTCGTGTACGGAGCGTTTGCCGGCACCGTCATGGCCGTCGCCTGGTTTGCCCTCACCCAGGAGATCCTCACCCCGATCTTCCCCTTCGTCGCATCCTGGTAAGATCCTCCACCTCCCCCCCCCCCCCTCCCCCCGTACGGCCTTAACAGACGAATGGGGCAAGTGCTGTTGGCGAGCGGCACCTAATGAAGGCCGGCGCTGTGTGGCACACCGGGGAAGTGGGTGGCCTGGCCGGCACCCACGCCCCACTTAACTCTCCCCAGCGGTGACGTTTGTTTTGCACACACACACCGCATCACACACACACACCGCACCACACACACACACCGCACACCACACACACACCGCACACCACACACACACCGCACCACACACACACACACCGCACCACGCACACACACACCGCACCACACACACACACACCGCACACCACACACACACACACCGCACCACACACACACATACCGCACCACACACACACCGCACCACACACACACATACCGCACCACACACACACCGCACCACACACACACACACACACACCGCACCACACACACACCGCACCACACACACACATACCGCACCACACACACACCGCACCACACACACACACCGCACACCACACACACACCGCACACCACACACACACACCGCACCACACACACACACACCGCACACACACCGCACCACACACACACACCCGCACCACACACACACACACACCGCACCACACACACACCGCACACTGCACCACAAAGACAAAGATCCCCCCGTATAGCCTTAACAGACTGTAGGGGCAAGTGCTGTTAGCGAGCAGCACCTAATGAAGGCCGGAACGGCACACGAGGTGGTGGGCGGCCAGCACCATAGCCCGACCGCCTTTGCATCCCCAGTGGCGATGTTTACGACCACACCGCACCAGGTACTCATTTGAGGCCGAGTCGACCCTAGGGGGAGGCCCAGGACCGGTTCAGATAATCGTCACTTGGTGTTGGCCGTGAGTGGGAATCGAACCCCGGTCGCCAGGTTCGTAGCGCTAACCGCCACACTACACAGGCGCGTGTGTGCCACGCCCTACCAGGTTACTAATTTTTGAGGCCGAGTCTACCTCGGGGGAGGGGAGGAGGAGGAGGCCCAGGACCGGTTCGGAGAACTGTTGGTCGTGGGCGGTGATGCAACTGTGGTCATCCCCGCGTTCGTAGCGTAGCGCGCCAACTGCTGCGCCACCACTCCTCCCTGGGGGGGGGGGCGCTACAGTGGCGAGGATGTTTAACGACCTCTCCTGGCCGGCAAGGCCTGTCGCGGGTTCGATCCTGACCCCTTGAGGCCCGCTGTGTATTTGGTTGAATGGCCTTCTCCCGGGGGAGGGGTGTCCTACCCGTTATTAATCCTCCCGTTGTGTCATCATGAACCTCCTCCCAATTTTTTTGTTCGGTTTTTTTTATATTTGGCACGGTTGGTTACACACGGTGGAAGTTCAGCATATGTGCCCCCCCCTCGCCCCTCGCTCTACACACACGTAGCTAACAGTGTACCACCTTAAATTTCGATTTGACGCTTTCGTGACTGCAATGATTCATCTTCTTTGGTTCTTTCGGTAAAGTCACCACCACGTAGAATGAGAATAAAATAATAAATTCATAAAATAAAATAACACAATAATATTCTCACGACGTTTCGGCCACAACACAAGCGGCCTTCATCAGGTGAAGGGGCGAGACTGTCTGGTAGGACAGCGCTGTCCAGCTTGTGTTGTGGCCGAAACGTCGTGAGACTATAATTGTGTTATTTTATTTTATCAATTTATTATTTTATTCTCATCCTACGTGACTTTACCAAAAGAACCAAAGAAGAGTGTACCACCTTGTGTGTGCGTGCGTGTGTGTGTGTGCCACACCCCTCCCCAGGCCGGTGTCCGAGTTTCTTCTCCTGCGTGACACAAGCCTCATCCCCAACATCCTGTGGTTTGAGTACACGGTGACCCGCAGCGAATCCAGGTAACCGCACGCGTGAACAACAAAGACCACGCGTCTCCTCTCCTCTCCCCACCCCCCCCCCCCACCACCAAACCCCCTACACCCCGGCCGCCTTTGTCTCCCCAGTGGCGATGTTTGCACGGCGCACCAGATATCCCCCCCCCCCCCCCCCGTAAAGACTGGCACGTGCTCGGTCACGCGCGCAGCTAAAACGGCCACGCGCACGACAACACGCACGACACTCACTCGCTCTGTCACACCACACCTGCATGACCACGTTACGCGCACACCCCAACAACAACAACAGCAGCGTTCGCCCCCATTTTTTTATTTTTATTGTTTAGAAACCAACCGTGCCGTACGCCCACGGTGAGCATTCAACCGGTGTGGTGGTGGTGGGGGGGGGGTGGAAGGGGGGATCGTCGGACGGTCCCGCCATGCGTGGAGGACGTCTCCACGTGACCCGGCTGGATCAACCCCACGCCCGTGCATGCGTCTCTCGTGATTATTTTCTCTCCACCCCCCCCTCTCCTCTCTCTCTCTGTCTCTGTCTGTCTGTGTGTCTCATGCAGGGCCAGGCAACGTAAGCAGGGAGTCAAGTCACAGTGACGTTTCAGCCACCCACATTTCCACCGCCATCGTTAATCCGCTAAAATTATTATTTTTTTTTCGTGTAAATTTTTTTTTTCATTTTGCCGTCGTACGACTGCAAATTAATTATCTTTTTTTTATTTCTAAATTTTCGTGATTTTTTTTCTTATTATTATTACAGAAAACGCGGGTTTTTTTTGGGGGGGGGGGGGGGATTTCTTTTTATTTTTCTTTCCTTTCATCCGGGCCGGCTGCAGTGTTAAGAGCTCTGCTGGTGCCTTCTTTAGTGGCCGGAAGGCGGCGGCGGCGACGGTGGTGGTGTGGGGTGGCGCGGGCCGTAGCTTGGGCTCCCCACGTTGGTCGAGAGGGGTCGGAGAGAGAGAGGGAGGAGGAGGAGGAGGGGGGGGGGAGAGGGAGGGGGTCCCTACACACCCCACACACCCCCCCCTCCCACGTCGATTTGCGTTTTTGTTAGGTTCGTCATTTTGCTACTTTTCAAAGTCTCCGTGGAGGTATAACTTTTTAAGCTGTTGGTCGACCAACCCGCCCTCATTTTGCGTTGCCTTCATCTCTTCCCCACCCCGGCAGTGTGGATGTTGAGGTTGTGGTGATGTGGTTAAAAACATTTTTTTAAACCTCGGATCCGCACGCCTTTTGGGGGGAGGGGAGCGATCGATCGATCACTCGCTCGGCCGGGGGGTACGCAGTGTCGACCCGCCCCGCTCCACTCTCGCACGCCACGGTTTTGTATTTCTACCGATGGAGATGTTAGCGGTGCCACCGCAACCAGCAGCCAGTGTTGCGGTGAGGGAGGGGGTGGGTAAAGCGAGGACCCAGTGTGTGTGTGTGTGTGCGTTTGTATTTTGGAAGCTGTCGTGCCTAGTGGCTACGGCCCAAGCTGCTCTATGCACGGCAGCCACCATTGCCCTCGCCACTTACCGGCAGGCTAATGGAACTAGCTTTAGTTGGGACCGCTGCCACTTTGGGGGTGGGTGGAGGTGCCCTCGACTAGACCACGTGCGTGGCATTTGTCACCCTACCGACCAAAGTAAAGCACTGGGTACAGCCGCCACTAGGGGTGGGGGGGGGGGGTGCCCTAGGCTTAGACCACGTGGTAGCGATTACATCCACTGGCAGACTACTCGTGCACCTGCCTGTAGTTGGCACAGGTACATGGCTCCCCTCGGCTAGACCACGTGGTAGCAGTGGGCACAGGGACTGCTGCCGTGGAGGTGGGGGGGGGGGATTGCCCCCCTCCCCTTCAAACGTGTCGAGTTGCGATGTGGTGATAATCCGTCGGCGTTGTTATCGTCGGCCATTTGTGAACCTTGCCTGCTAGCCCAGTGACTAGGCGGGCAGGAGTGGTGGTGGGGTGGTGGTGGTGGGGGGTGAATCCATAGTGGTGGAGCTGCTTTGCGATGATTTTCTGTGGGGGGGGGGGCGGTGTTGGCGCAGTACAGCAAGTGGGTTTGGATGTCCGCGCGTCATTTGCGGTGGTGACCCAAGAGGCTGGCGAGCGTTTGCTCCCTCTCCCCAGCACGCGTGGTTGTGTGTGGGCATGGGTGTTCTCCAGGGATGCCTCCGATTCTCCCCACCCCCCTCCCCCGCCGTGCACCTAGCCTGGCACGGCGCCGGACCCACGACCCACGTGCGTGTACCGGGCGAGAGGCCGTCGGCGTCTCTCGCCGCCGACGGCCTCCGTGCGTGGCGGTGGGTGGGGGCGCCGAGCGGCGGTTCGAGGGATGTCGCCTCCGTCGCCTCCGTCGCCTGGCGGGAACGAGGAGGCCACGGGGGTCTGGGTGTGGAACCTGAGGACGCCTCGCGCGGATATTTCTCTCCCCCCCCACTCCCCACTCCCCACTCCCCATTACGTCAACTCGGAAAAATTCGTTTATTGAAATGGGTCAACTGATGGTGTCCATCACCACGTGGAGGAGGACTACAAAGGTTGTGGTGGCCACACTCGCCACCCTCACCACCACCCTCTGTGTGTGTGTGGCACGTGGCCCGGCCATTCCGTAGGTGCTGCTCGCTTAACAGCACTTGCCCCGACAGTCCGTGGTGGTGGTGGTGGTGGTGGGAGGGGGGCGGGGGTTGCGCAACCTTCGTCTTTGGTGCCGAGTGCTGCACTCGGCTCTCCGTGGATTCTGTCGGTGAAGTCTCGTAGATGACAAAAGCAAATTTAAATTAAACCGCGACCAGTTTCGGGCGCGCGCACACAAGCGTCCTTCATCGGGTGTGACGACCACCACTGGCAGGAAACAGTCGCTGTGGCTGTCGTACCTGATGACCTGATGACGGACCCTTGTGTGTGTGTGTGTGTGCGCGCCCGAAACGTCGCGATTTGAAATTTGTATTTTTTTTCTTCTTCTCCGCGCCGACCTCGCCGACCACAGAACCCAAGGTAGCGTGGATCCCCTTGCGGTCACGAACACTTCAAATCGAGATCGCCTCCACTCCGCCCAACCACATCGCCCAGCCAGGGTTGCTCGTTTGTGGGCGCGGTGTTTAGGGGGTCGGGGGGGGGGGGGTTGAGGTCGCGTCGAGTGTGGCCGTAGCGGCGGCGGCGGTGGCTCAAGGCCACCAACCACGAAGCGTCATCGCAGCTCTACCATCGCCAGTGTCGGCGACCATCACCACCCACCCACCACCACAACCATCACCACCCACCCACCACCTCGACACTCGCCACCTACGACCAACGTCGCCACCAGCCGCGCGGGTGGGTGAGGTGTGGCGGTGGTGGCGGTGTTCATCAATCTCCTCCTGAAGTACTCGGTTTTGTGTCCGGGGGGGGGGGGGGGCAGGGTCACGAGTTTTGAATCGCAGAGAAGGGACTGCCACCTTGGCAATGTTGTACCAAATGCGGTGTTGTGTTTCTATGTAACGGAGGGGGCCCTATGTACTGGGTGGGTTCACGAGTGGCTTGGTGGGTGGGGGGGGGGGTATGTAGGTGGATGGCAGGAGCAGTTGGGATGTTGTTAAATCCATCTGTGCGACGGGAGCTTCTTGGCCATGGTTCTGGGGGGGGGGGCGGTGGTGGGGGTTCTGTGGGGGGGCCCAGGGGGGGCCCACCCTCCACAACTTCGCTGGCTCGTAATGGCATTTTTTTTTAGCCAAACGTCGCGATGTGACATGGGAAGGGAGAGCTGCCCCTGGCAATTTACAAAGTTGCCTACGTGGTGGTGGTAGAGTGTCTATTCCCCGGTTGCTCCAACGCAGCAGGGATGTTGTTAAATCAATCCGTGCGACGGGAGTGCGAGCACGTGTCCACCTGAATTTTGGCCCTAAAACGTGGCGGTGTTGAGAATGGACTCCCCCAAATCCCCTTCACTCTCATCTCCCTTCTCGAGCGAGACGAGAGCCTTTTGAGCCTCTTAGGAGATTCTTTCCTTGATAGTGTTAATAATAAAATGGAATTTAAATAGACCCCTGCTCCACTTGCTATTTTTTTTAGAAGGGACTTACCCCTCCATCCGCATCCCCTCCACCCCCCCCCCCTCCCTCCTCGAGATAAGAGCCTTGAGACTTGCGAGATGCTTTCAATTGGGGTGGTGCTGATAATAAAATGGCATTTTAAATAGACTCCTGGTCCACTTGTCTTTATTTTTTTTAGTTTCCCCTCCCCAAGTCGTGTCTCCCAGCCTAGTTGTGAATCTCGCTCCCCGCCCGTCCTTGGGCACGGGGCCACTCGTCCTTGGTTAAGGGAGCACGTGGAATTCTGCCCCACATTGTGGTGGAGTATCGATTCGATCCGATCCTTGGAAAATTCCCGCTCCCAGATTGTGGCGGATGAACAGATCTGATCCTTGGAAAATTCGCGCTCCCAGATTGTGTGGCGGATGAACCGATCCGATCCTTGGAAAATTCCCGCTCCCAGATTGTGTGGCGGATGAACGGATCCGATCCTTGGAAAATTCCCGCTCCCAGATTGTGTGGCGGATGAACGGATCCGATCCTTGGAAAATTCCCGCTCCCAGATTGTGTGGCGGATGAACGGATCAGATCCTTGGAAAATTCCCGCTCCCAGATTGTGTGGCGGATGAACGGATCCGATCCTTGGAAATTCGCACTCCCAGGTTGTCGCTCCACTAATCCACCACCACTAAATCGCTTCGTTGACAACAAGTGATGTTTACACTTCATTTTTAATTTACAAACATTGCATCAAATTTTGTAGAAAAAAATTACAAACACCACTTTTTAATTTACAAACGTTACCACCTTTTTTAGATTTACAAACATTACCACTTTGTAGATTTACAAACATTACCACGCAAATCAAATAGTATTTTTGGAGAGAAATCGTAAGCACCAACATCGGCAGCCCGAACAAGGACCATGCACCACAAAGACAAAGATCTCCACTCCCCCCCCCACCCTGTGTAGCCCCAACAGGCTGTTGGGGCAAGTGCTGTTAGCGAGCAGCACCTAATGAAGAGGCCGGCACGATGGGGGGTTGGTGGGCCAGCACCATGCCCAGCCACCTTTGTCTCAACCCCCGTGGCAACGTTTAAAAATGTAAAACATTTTTAAACATTCGGTGTGTAAACAATCATTTGCGGGGGGGGGGTAGTGAGACGCCACACCCAGTGTCTCTCACCACCCAGTGTCTCTCACCACCCAGTGTCTCTCACCACCTCACCACCCAGTGTCGGTGTGTGTCTCTCTCTCTCTCTCACCACCCAGTGTCTGTGTCTCTCTCACCACCCAGTGTCTGTGTGTCGCTCTCTCTCACCACCCAGTGTCTGTGTGTGTGTCGCTCTCTCTCACCACCCAGTGTCTGTGTGTGTGTCTCTCTCTCTCACCACCCAGTGTCTGTGTGTGTCTCTCTCACCACCCAGTGTCTGTGTGTCTCTCTCACCACCCAGTGTCTGTGTGTGTCTCTCTCTCACCACCCAGTGTCTGTGTCGCTCTCTCTCTCTCACCACCCAGTGTCTGTGTGTGTGTGTCTCTCTCTCTCACCACCCAGTGTCTGTGTGTGTGTCTCTCTCTCACCACCCAGTGTCTGTCTCTCTCTCTCTCTCTCACCACCCAGTGTCTGTGTGTGTCTCTCTCTCTCTCTCACCACCCAGTGTCTGTGTGTGTCTCTCTCTCTCTCTCTCACCACCCAGTGTCTGTGTCTCTCTCTCTCTCACCACCCAGTGTCTGTGTCTCTCTCTCTCTCACCACCCAGTGTCTGTGTGTCTCTCTCTCTCTCTCACCACCCAGTGTCTGTGTCTCTCTCTCTCTCACCACCCAGTGTCTGTGTGTCTCTCTCTCTCTCACCACCCAGTGTCTGTGTGTCTCTCTCTCTCTCACCACCCAGTGTCTGTGTGTCTCTCTCTCTCTCTCACCACCCAGTGTCTGTGTGTGTCTCTCTCTCTCTCACCACCCAGTGTCTGTGTGTGTCTCTCTCTCTCTCACCACCCAGTGTCTGTCTCTCTCTCTCTCTCTCACCACCCAGTGTCTGTGTGTGTCTCTCTCTCTCTCTCACCACCCAGTGTCTGTGTGTGTCTCTCTCTCTCTCTCACCACCCAGTGTCTGTGTCTCTCTCTCTCACCACCCAGTGTCTGTGTGTGTCTCTCTCTCTCTCACCACCCAGTGTCTGTCTCTCTCTCTCTCTCTCACCACCCAGTGTCTGTGTGTGTCCTCTCTCTCTCTCACCACCCAGTGTCTGTGTGTCTCTCTCTCTCTCTCACCACCCAGTGTCTGTGTGTGTTCTCTCTCTCACCACCCAGTGTCTGTGTCTCTCTCTCTCTCACCACCCAGTGTCTGTGTCTCTCTCTCTCTCACCACCCAGTGTCTGTGTCTCTCTCTCTCACCACCCAGTGTCTGTGTCTCTCTCTCTCTCTCACCACCCAGTGTCTGTGTGTCTCTCTCTCTCACCACCCAGTGTCTGTGTCTCTCTCTCATCACCCAGTGTCTGTGTCTCTCTCTCACCACCCAGTGTCTGTGTCTCTCTCTCTCACCACCCAGTGTCTGTGTCTCTCTCTCTCACCACCCAGTGTCTGTGTCTCTCTCTCTCACCACCCAGTGTCTGTCTCTCTCTCTCTCTCTCACCACCCAGTGTCTGTGTCTCTCTCTCTCTCACCACCCAGTGTCTGTGTCTCTCTCTCTCTCACCACCCAGTGTCTGTGTCTCTCTCTCTCTCACCACCCAGTGTCTGTGTCTCTCTCTCTCTCACCACCCAGTGTCTGTGTCTCTCTCTCTCTCACCACCCAGTGTCTGTGTCTCTCTCTCTCTCACCACCCAGTGTCTGTGTCTCTCTCTCTCTCACCACCCAGTGTCTGTGTCTCTCTCTCTCTGAGCGCGCTGGGAGGAGGCTGCGTCCAGGTGGAGCTCTCGAGCTCTCACCTGGCGCAGTTGGAGGCCCGTCTTTTTC
The DNA here is from genome assembly GCF_048934315.1 of Petromyzon marinus. NCBI lineage: Eukaryota > Metazoa > Chordata > Hyperoartia > Petromyzontiformes > Petromyzontidae > Petromyzon > Petromyzon marinus. The sequence goes on along the minus strand of NC_133740.1, from coordinate 8,108,711 downwards.
AACATCGCCGTACCGAGAGAGGCTTCACAGACAAATTTATATCGACCTTTTCCCTCTTTCTTTCACCTTTTTATTTCCCACTCCCCTTCTGTGTTTTTTTTTATTTTATTTCTTTTTTGTTTGGCTCACCGAGTCCGGCGAGCGAAAGACCGCGAGCCATCGGCTCGTGAGCGGTTTTTTTTTCTTCCCCCTGCAATCGCACAACGCGACACGCACGGCGCGGGTAACGACGACGCCATCTCACACACACACACACACGTGTGCTGCTGCTGCTACCGCCACCGCCGCCGTCATCATGGCGCGGCACACCAGGATGGGAAAACCTCACGAGGAGAGGAACGGCGTGGTCGCCTTTTCCTCGCCCAGCGGCAGGAGCGCGGGGCGACGGCGTACGCGGCGGAGGAGGCGATTGGTGGCGCGCCTCGCGGACTCCGGGGCTCGCCACCGGAGCGCTCTCCGTGCGGTGCGGCCCCGCTCGCCCCGCTCGCCTCGCCCGCCGTCCGCGTGCCCGACCTCGAGAGCGCGCCGCCTGACCTCGAGAGCGCCGACCTGCGAAGGGGGATCTGCAGCGGTTCGGCACGGCGGTGTCGCGCGTCGCCACGTTGCCACCCCCCCCCCCCCCCTGCGCGCGAGGAAGCCAAAATTGACGCACGTCGTGTCGCTTCAGCGCCGCGTGTTTTATGGTTTTAAAAGACGAGAACACTTGAGCTCGATGTTACCCTAAAGTACACGATAGGCGGTCACGTGTACACGGTCTATGCCTCCACGGTCGGGCTGCGGTGCTATATGGGTGTGGGGGAGCGGAGCGGCCCACGCCCGGAAAAAAACTGCCCGAACAGGACGAGAGGGTGGACGGCGCCACCTGTCACGGAGCAGCAGCAGCAGCACCCGCAGCAGCAGCAGCAGCAGCACCCGCAGCAGCAGCAGCAGCAGCACCCGCAGCAGCAGCAGACGGAGCAGCGGCAGCAGCTGACGGGGCAACAGCAGCTGACGGAGCAGCAGCAGCAACAGCAGCAACAGCCGCAGCAGCTGCAGCACCAGCAGCAGCAGCAACACCAGCGGCAGGGGCAGCGAGAGGAGCTCGTCATCCAGGCAGCCGGCTGTGAAGTACCAATGCTCGATGGACGAGCAAGGCGGTTTCACCCAGGTCCAGCCCCGAAAGCGGAAGGCCAAGGCCGGACCAGCAGGAGCACAATGCGTCGGGGGACCCCTTCAAAGCGGACGACGGTCGCCAGCGCCGACAGAGGGCCGGAGGGCCACGCGGACGCGGCGATGAGGAGCGACGACGAGCCCGAACCGCGGGACGAGACGGGCGACGACGGCGACCTCCGCCCGCCGGGCGGCGGCGGGGCGGCCGACGACCTCGGGCCCCGGCTCCGGCCGCACCGGAGCCGCGGACCGCCGCCGCCGCCGCCGCCGCTGCCGCCGCCGCGGGAGAGACCCGCCCCGAGCCGGGGGAGACCCCGGCCCCGGGGGGCACGACGGAGGCGATGAACACCGAGCTCCCCGAGAGTGCGCCCGCCAGCTCGGACGACGAGCGGGCGGAGTCCGACACCGACGACGAGGACGACGCGGGCGCGTGGGAATACACGGCCGGGGGCATCCTGGAAAGCACCTTCGGGCAGTGGAAGGTCCGGGTCGAGGACCACTTCCCCGACACAACGCGCTTCCTGAAAGTGGCGAAGGAGGCTTGCCGTGCCAATAGTGAAAGCATCCTCACCTCGAGGGAGATCTTCAGGGTGAGACCGATCATCCGGAAGCTGGAGGTGGTCCCCCGCCCCTCGCCCTCCAACGCAAGAGGGCCGGTACCCTGTGAATAATCATCGTGATGGCTGCAGGTGTTGGGATAGCCACGCCGAATTGCAACGGCGCCCGCGGCGACGCGAGATGGCACCGCGTGTGCTGCCTGCTCGGGGATCGGAAGGTCGACGTGGCCCTCCTACAGGAGACGCACCTCGACGACGCCCCGCAGGGCCGGCGACAACACCTCGTGGACGGCCGGTCTTTTTTTTTTAGCCATGGCGAGGACAAACCGGGCAGGCGTCGCGATAGTTTTCGGCCCGAACTTCGTCCCCAGGGACGTGGCCTTCAAAGATATCGTGAAGAGCCACTTGATCTCGGTAGACTTGGCGCTCAACGGCGTCAGGATGCGGCGCTTCGGCGTGTACGCGCCGAGCAAGAGCCGCGGGACGGGGGCTCTTTTTCTCCGGCGCACTCCGGGACGCCCTGGAGGCATGCGATGGGGACGGGGGGTGTTGACGGTCGTGCGTGGGGGACTTTAATTGCACCTTGGACCCAGCCCTTGACCGGAACGGCGCCGAGCCTCACCCGGAGTCGGCGCGAGCGTGGGGGGGGGGGACCTGGCGCGGCAGCTGGGGCTGCCGGACGCGTGGCGGCTGCACCGGCCGAACCCAGCGGCAGTACACGCGGTGCCGCTGCGACTTTCGGGGAAGGGTGAGCCTCGCCAGGCTGGACAGGCTGTACGTGAGCGCCGCGGACGCCAACCTGGTCGGTGACGGCGAAATCGTCCCGACCTGGTTTCTCAGACCACCACCACATGGCGTCCGTGCAGCTGCGGGTCCCAAGGGGGAGGCCGCTGTAGCGCCGGCTGGAGGCTCGACGTGCGGCTGCTCGAGGACCCGGCCTTCGCGGGGCTCTTCAGGGCCCGCGGGGTCAAATGGGTGGCCGCAAAGAGCGGATTCGGAGGCACCTCGCGGTGGTGGGAGCACACGAAAGGCGCAGGTGCGGGCACCGTGCGTGCAGTTCCGGGGGGCACTGCGCCGCGGCCAGAGACGAGGCGGCCGAGCACCTGCATGGCAGAGCTGCTGCTCCTGGAGGCGGAGCTGGGTGCTGACCGGGAGGCCGTGCTGCTGGAGAAGCAGCGGCTCTTTAGGGCCGTGGCAGACCAGCAGGCACACCGCTCCTTCGTGCGCAAACGGATGCAGCGCCTGGTCCACATGGACTCGCCCTCCAGGTTGTTTTATCGCCAGGCGCGAGAGCGCAAACCGGACACCAACAGGATTCTCTCGGGCCTGCTGACCCAGGAGGGGACGATGGCCACAACGGAGGACGAGATCGCCAGGGTCGCCAGGGGGTACTACGTCGACCTCTTCGGGGCACGGAGCGTGCAGGACGGGGCGGTCCGGGACTTGCTCGACGGGAGCCCCGCGTTGGCGGACCCGGAGAGCGAGCGCCTGGAGGGCCCCATCACCCTGGAGGAGCTTCACGCCGCGATGCGGGGTCTATCGACCGGAAGGGCCCCAGGAATCGACGGCCTGCCGGTCGAGTTTTACGCGGCCTTCTGGAAGGAGCTCGGCCCCCAGCTGCTGGAGGTGTTAGCGGAGAGTCTGAGGGAGGGGGAGCTTCCGCCGAGCTGCAGGAGGGCCGTCGTCACCCTGCTGCCAAAGAGGGGAGACCTGCGCCGGATGGAGAACTGGCGTCCGGTGTCCCTCCTGTGCGCCGATTACAAGGTGTTTGCGAAGGTGCTGGCCAACCGCCTCAAATCGGTGGTGGGTCAGCTGGTGCGGCCGGAACAAACCTATTGCGTCCCTGGCCGGTGCCTGCACGACAACATAGGCACGGTCAGGGACGTGATCTCCTTGGCGGGGAGGGACGGCACGGATCTAGGCCTTCTCTTCCTCGACCAGGAGAAGGCATTCGACCGGATCGACCATGGATACCTGGAGGATCTGCTCGCCTCGCAAGGGTTCGGGCGGACTTTCCGGGCGCAGGTGCGGCTCCTGTACGCGGGCGTGTAGAGCACGCTGAAAATCAACCGGCGGCTCGGCGCCCCTTTCTCCGTGGCGAGCGGGGTCAGGCAAGGGTGCCCGTTGTCGGACCTCCTTTACTCCCTGGCGATCGAACCCCTCGTGCGCCGCCTGCGGCTCTCGCTGTCTGGGGTACAGGGGGCCGGGCCCCGAGGCGGCGACCGTCAGAGTGTCGGCGTGCGTCGCGACGACCTGTGCGTCGTCGCGACGCACGCGCGCGACGTGGCCGCGGTGTGACGGGCGGTGGAGGCCTACGAGGCGGCGGCGTCCGGCGCCAAAATCAACCGGGGGAAGACCACGGCCCTGCGTCTGGGGCCGCGGGGCGCCGCGTGCCCGGCGCTCCCACCGGGAGGCGTCGCCTGGCAAACCGACGGCGTCAAGTACCTGGGCGTCCGCCTCGGGAAGCCCCACGTCGAGCGGGAGAACTGGACCGACCTACGGGACCGGTTCGAGGCCAGGCCGGCGTTGTCTTTCAGGGGGCGGGTGCCGGTGGGCAACAACCTGGCGGCCGCGGTCCTCTGGCACAGGGCGAAGGGCCCTCCAGCACCCCGGAGTGGCTGCTCGCTCACCCGCTTTGCGTGGCAGGGCAAACATTGGTTGAGGCCGGGGGTCCTCCGCCTGCCGGTGGACGAGGGCGGTCAGGGCCCGGTGGACGTCGCCGCCAGGGTCCCGACCTTCCGACTCCAGACCGTGCGGCGGCTGCTGCACGGCGCGGAGGCCGCGCCCTGGGTGGCGCCCGCCCTCGCCCTGCCGCGAGACGCCGGTGGCGGCCTGGGCTACGGGCGCGAACTATTCCTGATGGACCTGGCCCGCGTTGACTACGGGAGACTGCCGGTCTTCCGGCGGAGGCCTCTCCTGGACGCGTGGCGGAGCGTGACGTGGAGCAGGGTGAGCCCGCGCGGCAGCACGCTCGGGGAGTTCCTGCGCGAGCCCCTGTTCCACAACGGCCGCTTTCGCGGAGATCCGAGAGGAGGCGGCGCTGGCCCCCCCGTCGCTTCGCCTCGGCGGGGGTGCGGACGGTGGCGGACCCGGTGCGGGACCGCGGCGGCGGGCACCCCGCGTGGAAACCCGCGGCCGATATCAACGGGACCGCGGCGGGGCTCCGCACCGTGCTGGCCGGGGCGAAGTTGTTGCGGGCGGCGCTCGAAAGCGATGCGCCAGTCGCGGTTGCGGCTGGACACGCCCGAGTCCCGCTCCCCCCTCCCTTCCCAGAGCTGAGCTTCGCGTGCGCCCGGCCCCCCCGGGGCCGCGACGGCGGCGGCTCCGGGTGGCTGCTGCGGCTCGCCGGCTGCCTGGACGCGGCCTTCCGTGGCGCGTGCAAGAGGACGCTGTACGAGTGCGGCGTCAAGGCGCTGCACGGCCGCGAGCTGGGGGTGCTCCCGGACACGAAGTGGAGGGTGCTTGCGCCGTCCGAGGAGGCGGCCCCCCAGTGGGGCCGGATTTACAGGCCCCCCCCCCCCCCCCATTGCCAAGCGCTGCGGGGGACCTGCGGCGGCGGGGCCGCTCCACCGGGCGCAGCCCTCGGCCGCGTGGCTCGGCCGAGTCACCCCCGGGGGCGTCGGAGGAGTGCCCGTTTTGCGCCGAGCGGGAGGACCTGGAACACCTGCACCTAACCTGCCCGCGATTGGCACCGCCGTACCGGCTCCTTGGGGGCCATCTCCAGGAAACTGGGGATGGCCTTCCGAAGGGGCTGGATGGTGCACGGGGGCCCCCTACGCGGCCGGCAAACGCCACGACCTGGCGAACTTCGCCTGCTCCCAGGCCAGGCTGGCGGTTCGCACGTCGCGAAAGGAGGGAGCTGCAGGGCGCCGCGGACAGCGGCCGTTCGGCGGTGGCGACGCCGCGGGGCCTGGTGAGGGCGAGGTTGCGACCGGAACACGAGTGCCTCGCCTTGGCCAGGGCCGCAGACGGGAACGCGGAGTTCGGCGCGCGGTGGGGGGCCGGGGAGGCCCTCTGCTCCGTGGCGGATGGCGAGGTGCGGGGCGCGCGCCGGCGAAAGGTGACTGTGTGTGGCCTCCCGAGGGCCGGGGTTTTTTTTTCCCGTCTCCTGGGTGTCGGGCAGCGGGTTGTTTTACCCCGGCGCAGGCGCCTGAGTGGGCGGCGGATTGGTCCCCCCCCTGCTTAGCTGGTTGTCGAAGCGGTGACGTCGCATTTCGCCCTGCGCGGCGAGACGTTTTGTTTTTCTGTGCTGAAGCCTTTTTTTCCGCTTTCACTCGGTGTGTGAAGCGGTTTTTTTTTTACACGACCTCCCCTGACGCGTGTCACCGAGCGTGCACCATCGGTGGGGCATGCACCACCAAGAACACAAACACGCCCCAGGGCTTTGCCGCTGGGGTAATAAAGGTGCTTTAAAAGTCAAAAAGTCTCTCTCTCTCTCTCACCACCCAGTGTCTGTGTCTGTCTGTCTCTCTCTCTCACCACCCAGTGTCTGTGTGTCTCTCTCTCTCTCTCTCTCACCACCCTGTGTCTGTGTGTCTCTCTCTCTCACCACCCAGTGTCTGTGTCTCTCTCTCACCACCCAGTGTCTGTGTCTGTGTCTCTCTCTCTCTCTCACCACCCAGTGTGTGTCTCTCTCTCTCACACCACCCAGTGTCTGTGTGTGTCTCTCTCTCTCACCACCCAGTGTCTGTGTGTGTCTCTCTCACCACCCAGTGTCTGTGTGTGTCTCTCTCTCTCACCACCCAGTGTCTGTGTCTCACCACCAACCCACCAACTATTCCAACCACCCCAACCCACCACTCACCACCAACCATACCACCCACGAACTATTCCAACTCACCACCCACCAACCATACCAACCATCCCAACTACCAACTATCCCAACCACCCACCCACCAACCATCCCCCACCCACCACCAACCATCCCAACCACCCACCCACCAACCATCACCACCCACCACCAACCATCCCAACCACCCGCCCACCAACCATCCCACCACCCACCCACTAACAATCCCAACCACCACCCACCCACCAACCACCACCCACCCACCAACCATCCCAACCACCCACCAACCATCCCAACCACCAACCATCCCAACCACCCACCAACCAGCCCACCACCCACCCACCAACAATCCCAACCACCACCCACCAACAATCCCAACCACCACCCACCAACAATCCCAACCACCACCCACCAACCATCCCAACCACCCACCCCACCAACCACCCACCCCACCCACCAACCATCCCACCCACCAACCATCCCACCCACCCACCCACCAACCATCCCCACCACCAACCACCACCCACCCACCACCAACCATCCCAACCACCACCCACCCACCAACCATCCCCACCACATCCCCACCACCATCCCCACCACCCATCAACCACCACCACCAACCATCCCCACCCACCCACCAATCACACCACCCACCGCCAACCATCCCCACCCACCCAACCACCAACCACACCACCCACCAGCACCACCAGCACCACCAGGGCCCGCTCAGGACGTCTCAATGGAGTCGGCGTTGTAGCAGTGCGCCGGCAGCGCTCGCTCCACGGCGGCCAGCGCCTCCACGGCCCCCGCCAGCGCCGCCGCCTCGGCCGCCTGCGTCGCCAGCGCCGCCTCCCGGCGCCCGGCCGCCGCCTCCAGCGCCTCGATCCTCGCCGCCAGCGCCGGGGCCTCCAGGCGCTGGCGAGCGCCGTCCAGACGAAGCTCCAGGGCCTCCAGCAAGGGGAAGTTCGGCGGGGCGGACGCCGCTGTCACGTGGGAGGGGGACGGGGGGGGAGAGGTGGTGGTGGTGGTGGTGTTGATGGTGGTGGTGGGTAGTGGTGGTAGTTGGTAGTTGGTGGTAGTGGTAGCTGGTAGTGGTGGTAGTTGGTGGTAGTGGTAGGTGGTAGTGGTGGTAGTTGGTAGTGGTTGGTGGTGGTAGCTGGTAGTGGTGGTAGTTGGTGGTAGTGGTAGCTGGTAGTGGTGGTAGTTGGTGGTAGTGGTAGGTGGTAGTGGTGGTAGTTGGTAGTGGTTGGTGGTGGTAGCTGGTAGTGGTGGTAGTTGGTGGTAGTGGTAGCTGGTAGTGGTGGTAGGTGGTAGTGGTGGTAGTTGGTAGTGGTGGTAGTTGGTAGTGGTGGTAGGTGGTAGTGGTGGTAGTTGGTAGTGGTGGTAGCGGTGGTAGCTGGTAGTGGTGGTAGCTGGTAGTAGTAATGGTAGTGGTGGTAATTGGTAGTGGTCGTAGTGATGGTAATTGGTAGTGGTGGTAGTGATGGTAATTGGTAGTGGTGGTAGTGATGGTAATTGGTAGTGGTGGTAGTGATGGTAATTGGTGGTGGTGGTAGTGATGGTAATTGGTGGTGGTGGTGGTAGTGATGGTAATTGGTGGTGGTGGTAGTAGTGATAGTGGTGGTGGTAGTGATGATATTGATCGTAGTAGTGATGATAGTGGTGGTAGTAGTTGGTAGTGGTAGTAGTAATGGTAGTGGTGGTAGTGATGGTAATTGGTAGTGGTGGTAGTGATGGTAATTGGTAGTGTTGGTAATTGATAGTGGTGGTAGTGATGGTAATTGGTAGTGGTGGTAGCGATGGTAATTGGTAGTGTTGGTAGTGGTGGTAATTGGTAGTGGTGGTAGTGATGATAGTGATCGTAGTAGTGATGATAGTGGTGGTAGTAGTTGGTAGTGGTGGTAGCTGTCACGTGGGAGGAGGAGGGGGGGGAGAGGTGGTGGTGTTGATGGGTGATGGTAGTGGTTGGTCGTGGTGGGTGATGGTGGTAGTGGTAGCTGGTAGTGGTGGTAGTTGGTAGTTGGTGGTAGTTGGTAGCTGGTAGTGGTGGTAGTTGGTAGTAGTGGTAGGTGGTAGTGGTGGTAGTTGGTAGTGGTGGTAGCTGGTAGTAGTAATGGTAGTGGTGGTAGTGATGGTAATTGGTAGTGGTGGTAGTGATGGTAATTGGTAGTGGTGGTAGTGTTGGTAAATGGTGGTGGTGGTGGTAGTAGTGATAGTGGTGGTGGTAGTGATGATATTGATGTAGTAGGGATGATAGTGGTGGTAGTAGTTGGTAGTGGTAGTAGTAATGGTAGTGGGGGTAGTGATGGTAATGGTAGTGGTGGTAGTGATGGTAATTGGTAGTGTTGGTAGTGGTGGTAATTGGTAGTGGTGGTAGTGATGATAATGATCGTAGTAGTGATGATAGTGGTGGTAGTAGTTGGTAGTGTTGGTAGCTGGGTAGTGGTAGTGATGGTAATTGGTAGTGGTGGTAGTAGTGATAGTGGTGGTAATTGGTAGTGGTGGTAGTTGGTAGTGATGATAGTGATTGTAGTAGTGATGATAGTGGTAGTAGTAGTTGGTAGTGATGGGAGTTGGTAGTGGTGGTAATGGTGGTAGTGATGGTAATTGGTAGTGGTGGTAGTTGGTAGTGGTGATAGTGATGATAGTGGTGGTAATAGTGTTAGTGATGGTAGTTTGTAGTAATGATAGTTGTAGTGGTGGTAGTAGTTGGTAGTGGTGGTAGCTGGTAGTGGTGGTAGTGATGGTAATTGGTAGTGGTGGTAGTAGTGATAGTGGTGGTAGTTGGTAGTGGTGGTAGTGATCGTTGTAGTGATGATAGTGGTGGTATTAGTTGGTAGTGGTGATGATGGTAGTTGGTAGTAATGATAGTTGGTAGTGGTGGTAGTGGTGATGGTGGTGGTAGTTGGTAGTAATGGTGATAGTGTTGGTGGTAGTTGGTAGTGGTGGTAGTAGTTGGTAGTGGTGGTAGTAGTTGGTAGTGGTGATGATGGTGGTGGTAGTAGTTGATAGTGGTGATGTGGCAGTAATGGTAGTTGGTAGTAATGATAGTTGGTAGTGATGGTAATTGGTAGTGGTGGTAGTGATGGTAATTGGTGGTGGTAGTAGTGATAGTGGTGGTGGTAGTGATGATATTGATCGTAGTAGTGATGATAGTGGTGGTAATAGTTGTTAGTGATGGTAGTTTGTAGTAATGATAGTTGGTAGTGGTGGTAGTTGGTAGTGGTGGTAGTGTTGATGATGGTAGTAGTTGGTAGTGTTGATGATGGTAGTGTTGATGATGGTAGTGATGGTAGTGTTGATGATGGTAGTGATGGTAGTGTAGATGATGGTAGTGATGATGATGGTAGTGTTGATGATGGTAGTGTTGATGATGGTAGTGTTGATGATGGTAGTGTTGATGATGGTAGTGATGGTAGTGTTGATGATGGTAGTGATGGTAGTGGTGGTAGGATGGTAGTGGTGGTAGTAGTTGGTAGTGTTGATCATGGAAGTGGTGGTGGTAGTTGGTAGAGTTGATGATGGTAGTGGTGGTGGTAGTTGGTAATGATGGTAGTAGTTGGTAGTGATGGTAGTTGGTAGTGATGGTAGTAGTTGATAGTGGTAGTAGTTGGTGGTAGTGGTGGTAGTGGTCGTAGTGTTGATGATGGTAGTGGTGGTAGTGATGGTAGTTGGTAGTGGTGGTAGTTGGTGATTATGGTAGTGGTGGTAGTAGTTGGTAGTGGTTGGTGGTAGTTGGTAGTGATGGTAGTGTTGATGATGGTAGTAGTTGGTAGTGATGGTAGTGGTGGTAGTAGTTGGTGGTGGTAGTTGGTAGTGATGATAGTGATGGTGGTGGTGGTAGTTGGTAGTGGTGGTAGTGTTGATGGTAGTTGGTAGTGTTGATGATAGTTGGTAGTGGTGGTAGTTGGTGATGATGGTAGTAGTTGGTAGTGGTGGTGGTAGTTGGTAGTGGTGGTAGTGTTGATGGTAGTTGGTCGTGTTGATGATAGTTGGTAGTGGTGGTAGTTGGTGATGATGGTAGTAGTTGGTAGTGGTGGTGGTAGTTGGTAGTGGTGGTAGTGTTGATGATGGTAGTGGTGGTAGTGTTGATGATGGTAGTAGTTGGTAGTGGTGGTGGTAGTTGGTAGTGATGGTAGTGGTGGTAGTGTTGATGGCAGTAGGTGGTGGTGGTAGTTGGTAGTAGTTGGTAGTGGTGGTAGTGGTGGTAGTGTTGATGATGGTAGTGGTGTAGTAGCTGGTAGTGGTGGTAGTGTTGATGATGGTAGTGGTGGTAGTAGTTGGTAGTGGTGGTAGTGTTGATGATGGTAGTGGTGGTGGTAGTTGGTGGTGGTAGTAGTTGGTAGTGGTGGTAGTGTTGATGATGGTAGTGTACTGGTGGTAGTAGTTGGTAGTGATGGTAGTGGTGGTAGTGATGGTAGTGGTGGTAGTGTTGATGGTAGTGGTGGTAGTTGGAGTGATGGTAGTGGTGGTAGTTGGTAGTGATGGTAGTGGTGGTAGTAGTTGGTCGTGATGGTAGTGATGGTAGTGGTGGTAGTAGTTGGTAGTGATGGTGGTAGTGGTGGTGGTAGTGGTGGTGGTAGTGGTGGTAGTTGGTAGTGATGGTAGTGGTGGTAGTAGTTGGTAATGGTGGTAGTGGTGGTGGTAGTTGGTAGTGGTGGTGGTGGTAGTAGTTGGTAGTGATGGTAATGGTGGTAGTGGTGGTAGTTGGTAGTGGTGGTGGTAGTTGGTAATGGTGGTAGTGGTAGTAGTTGGTAGTGGTGGTAGTGGTGGTAGTAGTTGGTAGTGGTGGTAGTGGTGGTAGTAGTTGGTAGTAGTGGTGGTGGTGGTGGTAGTTGGTAGTGGTGGTAGTGGTGGTAGTTGGTAGTGATGGTAGTGGTGGTGGTAGTGGTGGTAGTTGGTAGTGGTGGTAGTGTTGATGATGGTAGTGGTGGTAGTGTTGATGATGGTAGTAGTGGTGGTAGTTGGTAGTGATGGTAATGATGGTAGTGGTGGTAGTGGTGATAGTAGTTGGTAATGATGGTAATTGGTAGTGATGGTAATGATGGTAGTTGGTAGTGGTGGCCGTGGTGGTAGTGGTGGTAGTGTTGATGATGGTAGTGGTGGTGGTAGTTGGTAGTGATGGTAATGATGGTAGTGATGGTAGTGATGGTAATGATGGTAGTGATGTAGTAGTGGTAGTGTAGTTGGTAGTGGTGGTAGTAGTGGTAGTAGTGGTAGTAGTTGGTAGTGATGGTAGTGGTGGTAGTTGGTAGTGGTAGTGGTGGTAATAGTTGGTAGTGGTGGTAGTGGTGGTAGTTGGTAGTGGTGGTAGTGGTGGTGGTGATGGTGTGTTGATGATGGTAGTGGTGGTGGTAGTGGTGGTAGTGTTGATGATGGTAGTGGTGGTAGTGGTAGTAGTTGGTAATGATGGTAGTGGTGGTGGTGATGATAGTGTTGATGATGGTAGTGATGGTAGTGGTGGTAGTAGTGGTAGTAGTGGTGGTAATGATGGTAGTGGTGGTAGTAGTTGGTAGTGGTGGTAGTGTTGATGATGGTAGTGGTAATAGTTGGTAGTGATGGTAGTGATGGTAGTAGTGGTGGTAGTGATGGTAGTGGTAGTAGTTGGTAATGATGGTAATGATGGTAGTGATGGTAGTGGTGGTGGTAGTTGGTAGTGGTGGTGGTAGTTGGTAATGATGGTAGTGGTGGTAGTAGTGGTGGTAGTGGTGGTAGTGTTGATGATGGTAGTGGTGGTGGTAGTTGGTAGTGGTGGTGGTAGTTGGTAGTAATGATGCTAGTTGGTAGTGGTGGTAGTGTTGGTAGTGGTAGTGGTGGTAGTTGGTAGTAATGATGGTAGTGGTGGTAGTAGTGGTGGTAGTGATGGTAATGATGGTAGTGATGGTAGTGGTGGTGGTAGTTGGTAGTAATGATGGTAGTGATGGTAGTGGGTGGTAGTTGGTAGTGGTGGTGGTAGTTGGTAGTAATGATGGTAGTGGTGGTAGTGGTGGTAGTTCGTAGTGGTGGTGTAGTTGTTAGTAATGATGGTAGTGATGGTAGTGGTGGTAGTGGTGGTAGTGGTGGTAGTGGTAGTAGTTGGTAATGATGGTAATGATGGTAGTAGTTGGTAGTGGTGGTGGTAGTTGGTAGTAATGATGGTAGTAGTGGTGGTGGTAGTTGGTAGTAATGATGGTGGTAGTGGTGGTAGTGGTGGTAGTTGGTAGTGGTGGTGGTAGTTGGTAGTGGTGGTGTAGTTGGTAGTAATGATGGTAGTAGTGTTGGTGGTGGTGGTAGTTGGTAGTGGTGGTGGTAGTGGTAGTAATGATGGTAGTAGTGGTGGTGGTAGTTGGTAGTAATGATGGTAGTAGTGTTGGTAGTGGTGGTAGTTGGTAGTGGTGGTGGTAGTTGGTAGTAATGATGGTAGTAGTGTTGGTGGTGGTGGTAGTTGGTAGTGGTGTGTTAGTTGTAGTAATGATGGTAGTAGTGGTGGTGTTATGTAGTAAGATGGTAGTAGTGGTGGTGGTAGTTGTAGTAATGATGGTAGTAGTGTTGGTGGTAGTTGGTAGTAATGATGGTAGTAGTGGTGGTAGTGGTGGCCGTGGCGAGCGTTGCCAGACGCACGCAGTCCTTCGAGGAGGTTGTTGAGCTGCCGCAAGACGTCCGCTACCACGGCACGTGCCACGGAGGCCTTCCCCACCGCGTCATTGGAAGCTCCTCCGCCTGAACAACAACAACAACAACAACCCGCCGTCAGCTCACCAAGCGCCGACGATGTCACCCCGGTGCCAGAGCCAGGCTAGGTGCCACTTCAAGGCCATCGCGTGAAAGTGTCCAACTCGTCCCCCCCCCCCCCCCCTCCCCCCAGGCTGCTGGCAGGAGGTCACGGGACAGACCCAGCAGGTGCTGTGGGTTGACCGACACAAAGACAAAGATCCCCCGTGTAGCCTCAACGAGACTGAAGGGGCAAGTGCCGTTAGCGAGCAGCAGCGTCTATGAAGGCCGGCACGGCACACGAGGGGGTGGGTGGCCAGCACCACGCCCGGCCGCCTTTGTCTCCCCCAGAGAGACAGAGACACCGCTACACCAGGTGCTCATTCGAGGCTGAGTCGACCTAGGGGAAGGGTCAGGTCCGGTTGAGGTAGTAGTCGTCGCCCGGGCGGTGGCGCTAACCGCTGCACCGCCGCTCGTCGTCAGAGACGCGGAGACGGGAACTCGCGACCATGAAGAACCCCGTGTCTCTGTGTCTGTGTGTCTCTCTACCCCGTGTCTCTGTCTCTGAATCTCTGTGTCTCTACCCCGTGTCTCTGTGTCTCTGTGTCTCTGTGTCTCTACCCCGTGTCTCTGTGTCTCTGTGTCTCTCTACCCACCCCGTGTCTCTGTCTCTCTGTGTCTCTGTGTCTCTGTGTCTCTCTACCCACCCCGTGTCTCTGTGTTTCTGTGTCTCTACCCTCCTCCGTGTCTCTGTGTCTCTGTGTCTCCGTGTCTCTCTACCCACACCTTGTCTCTGTGTCTCTGTGTCTCTCTACCCCGTGTCTCTGTGTCTCTGTGTCTCTACCCCCCCCGTGTCTCTGTGTCTCTCTACCACACCTTGTCTCTGTGTCTCTGTGTCTCTCTACCCACACCTTGTCTCTGTGTCTCTGTCTCTCTACCCACACCTTGTCTCTGTGTTTCTGTGTCTCTCTACCCCCCCCCGTGTCTCTCTACCCCCCCCCCCCCCCGTGTCTCTGTGTCTCTACCCCCCCCCCCCCCGTGTCTCTGTGTCTCTGTGTCTCTCTACCCCGTGTCTCTGTGTCTCTCTACCCCACACCTTGTCTCTGTGTCTCTACCCCCGTGTCTCTGTGTCTCTACCCCCGTGTCTCTGTGTCTCTACCCCCGTGTCTCTGTGTCTCTGTGTCTCTCTACCCACCCCGTGTCTCTGTGTCTCTGTGTCTCTCTACCCCGTGTCTCTGTGTCTCTGTGTCTCTACCCTCCCCCGTGTCTCTGTGTCTCTGTGTCTCTCTACCCACACCTTGTCTCTGTGTCTCTCTACCCACACCTTGTCTCTGTGTCTCTGTGTCTCTCTACCCCCCCCGTCTCTCTACCCACCCCCCCCCGTGTCTCTGTGTCTCTGTGTCTCTCTACCCCCCCCGTGTCTCTGTGTCTCTGTGTCGGTGTCTCTACCCCCCCGTGTCTCTGTGTCTCTGTGTCTCTCTACCCCGTGTCTCTGTGTCTCTCTACCCACCCCGTGTCTCTGTCTCTCTGTCTCTCTCTACCCACCCCGTGTCTCTGTGTCTCTGTGTCTCTCTACCCCCCCCGTGTCTCTGTCTCTGTGTCTCTACCCCCGTGTCTCTGTCTCTCTGTGTCTCTCTACCCCCCCGTGTCTCTGTCTCTCTACCCCCCCGTGTCTCTGTGTATCTCTACCCCCACCCCGTGTCTCTGTGTCTCTCTACCCCCACCCCGTGTCTCTGTGTCTCTCTACCCCCACCCCGTGTCTCTGTGTCTCTCTACCCCCCCGTGTCTCTGTGTCTCTCTACCCCCCCGTGTCTCTGTGTCTCTCTACCCCCCCGTGTCTCTGTGTCTCTATACCCCCCGTGTCTCCCCCCCTCCCCCCCCCGTCTCTCTCCCCCCCCCCCGTGTCTCCCCCCCCCCCCCCGTGTCTCCCCCCCCCCCCCCGTGCCCCCCTCCCACTCTCCCCGCACCTCGCCCACGAGCCGCCGCTCCTGCCGCTGTCGCCGCTGGGCTCGCCGCAGGCGCGCGGCGCTGCCGTCGAGGACGTCCAGCAGGCGGCCCGCGGTGCCGCCCAGCGCCAGCGACTCCTGCAGCGCCGCCGCCGCCCCTCGCTTCAGCAGCGCAGCCGCCTGCACGCACGCACGCACGCGTTGGTGCATACACACACACACAGTAACATACACACACAGGTACATACACACACAGGTACATACACACACACTGTTACACACACACACACAGGTACATACACACACACTGTTACATACACACACAGTACACACACACTGTTACACACACACACACACACAGGTACATACACACACACTGTTACATACACACACAGGTACATACACACACACTGTTACACACACACTGTTACATACACACACAGTAACACACACACTGTTACATACACACACTGTTACACACACACACTGTTACACACACACACAGGTACACACACACACTGTTACACACAGGTATATATACACACACAGGTACATACACACACACGTTGGTGCATACACACACAGGTACATACACACACAGGTTAACACACAACAACAACAACAACCGCCATTCGCCACTAAGTGGCGGTGACGTCACCACGACGCTTGTGCCAGGCTATGTGCACCCTGAGGCCACGTGAAGTGTCGAACGCCCGCTGGCAGGAGGTCACGGGGCAGACCCAGGTGCCACGGGTCGACTGACTGAGATGACTGGCTGATGCACCACCTGTGCCCCCTACTGTGCCAACCTGCTGTGCTTTAGCCACCCGGCGCTCCGCTCGCTGTTGTGAGCGTCGCTCCTCCGCCCTCCGTTGTTGTTGGAGGGCGACTGCCTCCAACTGCCCAGTAGCATCCTTCACGAGCCTCCTCCACAGAGGCCGATCTTGACACCGCTGGTACCAGTCATCGGCAAGTCCACTCAGCTCCACGTCCTCCTGTACCACATCACTCCATCTCTTCTCTAGCCCGTGCCGCGCCCGCTTAGCCCCCTCAATCCGGCCAAACAAAAGCTGTTTCGGCATGCGGTGGCTGGGCATGCGGGCTACATGACCCAGCCATCGCAGCCTTGCCTGCCGGAGGAGCTCACCGATGGGACCCTGCCCAGATCTTTCAAGGATTTGTGAGCTCCTCACACAATCCAGTCTGGTTAAACCCAGGATGGATCGTAGGCAGGCCAGCCTAAATGTTTCTAACCGGCGAAGATGTTCCATTAGGGGGGTCCACGTTTCGCAAGCGTAGAGAAGGGAGGGAATGACCGTGGCCGAGAAGACCTGAAGCTTAGTGCGGAGCGACAGACCAGGTAGCTTCCACACAGCGTTACGCAACCGATGAAAAGATATTGCCGCTCGACTGATTCGGAGTGAGACCTCTGCTGTTAAACTGGAGCCAGTCATAAGCACACTGCCCAGGTATGGGAAACTCTCCACTCTCTCCACAACTGCCCCATCACCGATTGGGAGTTGTGGGGGTGGAGTGTCCGATGGTACAAAATACCCAGGCAGGTGCTTAGTTTTGGTGGGGCTGATGGTAAGGCCCCACCTCTTAGTGGCACGCTCCAGTCTCAGCAGCAGCGTCTCCAACTCCTCCTCTGACTGAGCAGCTATTACCAAATCATCGGCATACATAACGTGGTTGAGCAATAGGGAGCCATCCCTTGACCGCACCCGGGCATCGATCAGCCTCCCATTATATCTGTACCATATGGAGATTCCCCCGGTACAGCTATTGAAGGCTTCACGAACTACGTGGTCAAAATAGATGTTAAATAATGTGGGAGCCAGAGGACATCCCTGTCGCACCCCAAGGTGTACAGGGAATGGCTGTGACTCCCGGCCACGTAGTTTTACCTGGGCCCGCTCACCATCATGAAGGTCCTTAATGATCGTGAGCAGAGGGTCAGGTACTCCAAAAGCACGAAGAACAACCCAGAGCCCAGGCCTACTGATGGTATCATAGGCCTTGACCAGGTCAATAAAGCAGAGATGTAGGTCTTGCTGGAATTCCTTACACCTCTGCTGTAGCAGACGGACAGAAAATATGGCATCTGTGCAGGACCGCCCTTTCCTGAAACCGCATTGGGGCACCGCAAGCCTCTCCTCAGCGTGCCTGGCAAGGCGATGCTGAATAATCCTTGCCAGGACCTGTCCCGGCACACTGAGGAGTGAGATGCCCCTGTAGTCGTTACAGTCTGTGCGGTCCCCCTTCTTAAAGACGGGGACCACCAGGGCATCCATCCAATCCTGCGGAACCCGTCCAGTGGTCCAGACTGTTGTT
Source organism: Petromyzon marinus (assembly GCF_048934315.1). NCBI lineage: Eukaryota > Metazoa > Chordata > Hyperoartia > Petromyzontiformes > Petromyzontidae > Petromyzon > Petromyzon marinus. The sequence continues at coordinate 8,091,246 of NC_133740.1, read as the reverse complement.
ATGATGTCATATAGGGCAGTCTGTGCACAAACGCCACCCTCCCTCAGCATTTCGCTTGGGAGATCATCTCTGCCCGCTGCCTTTTCGAACACACACACACACATACATACACACTAACATACACAGTATCCTCAGAAACAGTATCCTCAGAAGCAGTCTGACTCGGCGGGCAGGGGGCCCAGCAGGGCCAGGGGGCGGGGACTAACAACCCCTAACCCCCCAGCTCCGCCTCCTCACCGGCAGCGTCTCCCGCGCCAGCCGGCCGGCCCGGAGCGCCTCCCGGCCGGCAGCCCCCGCCAGCCGCAGGGCCTCCACCAGGGCGGCACGGGCGCGGCCTGCAGCCTGCTCGGCCTGGGCCACGCGCAGCGCCAGGGCGGGGGCCGTGGCCAACGCAGCCAACGCCAGGGACCGCTGCCTCGCCAGGTCCCACTCCAGCGCTGGGGGTGGGGGGGGGTGGGGGGGGTGGGAGTTGGTGGGGGGGGTGGGTGGTGGGGGGGGAGAGATGAGGGATTGTGGTTGTGGCGTTTGGTTACGTGTCTGAGCGTGTGGGTGGTGGTTGTTGTTGTTGTGGTTGTTGTTGTGGTTCTGGTGGTTGTTGTTGTTGTTGTTGTGGTTATTGTTGTGGTTCTGGTTGTTGTTGTGGTTCTGGTGGTTGTTGTTGTTGTTGTTCTGGTTATTGTTGTGGTTCTGGTTGTTCTGGCTGTTGTGGCTCTGGTTGTTATTGTGGTTCTGGTTGTTGTTGTGGTTCTGGTTGTTATTGCGGTTGTTGTTGTGGTTCTGGTTGTGGTTGTGTTGTTGTGGTTGTGTTGTTGTGGTGTTGTTGTTGTGGTTGTTGTTGTTGTTGTGGTTGTTGTTGTTGTGGTGTCTGTACCCCGCAGCGTGGCGAGTGTCTGGTTGGCACGCTGCAGCGCGTCAGCCGCACTCTTCACGGCGGAGCGCGCAGACGAGAGGTGAGCATCAGCACGTGCCAGCAGCTGGTCCATCGTCTACACCGCCAACATCGCCGCCAACATCATCAACATCACCAACATCATCAACAACATCGCCACCAACATCATCAACATCACCAACATCATCAACAACATCACCGCCGACATCGCAGCCAACATCATCAACATCACCAACATCATCAACAACATCGCCGCCAACATCATCATCACCAACATCATCATCATCACCAACATCGCCGCCAACATCATCATCACCAACATCATCAACATCATCATCATCACCAACATCGCCGCCACCATCGCCGCCAACATCGGCGCCAACATCATCAACATCACCAACATCACCAACATCATCAACATCATCAACATCACCAACATCACCAACATCACCGCCACCATCACCGCCACCAACGCCGCCAACATCACCGCCGACATCGCCGCCAACATCATCGACATCACCAACAACATCAATAACATCGCCGCCAACATCATCGACATCACCAACATCATCAACATCACCATCACCGCCACCATCGCCGCCGACATCGCCGCCAACATCATCGACATCACCAACAACATCAATAACATCGCCGCCAACATCATCGACATCATCAACATCATCAACAACATCGCCGCCAACATCATCAACATCACCAACATCATCAATAACATCACGGCCGACATCGCCGCCAACATTATCAACATCAACAACATCATCAACAACATCGCCGCCAACATCACCGCCGACATCAACGCCGACATCAACACCGACATCGCCGCCAACATCATCGACATCATCAACATCATCAACAACATCACCGCCGACATCGCCGCCAATATCATCAACATCACCAACATCATCAACAACATCAACATCGCCGCCAACATCATCAACATCACCAACATCATCAACAACATCGCCGCCAACATCGCCACCAACATCATCAACATCACCAACATCATCAACAACATCGCCACCAACATCATCACCATCATCATCATCAACAACATCACCGCCACCATGACCGCCACCATCACCGCCAACCTCCACGCCGACATCACCGCCAACATCACCAACAACATCAACATCAGATTCGAAGCTTTCGTGACTGCAGGAATTACTTTGTGGTTCTTTCGGTAAAGTCACAGAAAAAGAGAAAATCAAATAATAATAGAATACGACGTTTCGGTTGCAACACAAGCAGCCATCATCAGGAAAGAATGAATGATAAAACACAGACACGGGAACAGCATAGGCAGACACACACGCAGAGACACACACACACACACAAAGACACACACACACAAAGACACACACACACACAAAGACACACACAAAGACACACACACAAAGACACACACAAAGACACACACAAAGACACACACACACAAAGACACACACAAAGACACACACACAAAGACACACAGGTGTTTGTCTCTGTGTGTCTTTGTGTGCGTCTCTCTGCATCACCAACATCACCGCCAACATCAACACCATCACCGGTGGGTGGGCACCCCTCACCTATTGGTGGGTGGGCACCGCTCACCTGCTGGTGGGTGGTCACCCCTCACCTGCTGGTGGGTGGGCACCGCTCACCTGCTGGTGGGCGGGCACCGCTCACCTACCGGTGGGTGGGCACCGCTCACCTGCCGGTGGGTGGGCACCGCTCACCTGCTGGTGGGTGGGCACCGCTCACCTGCCGGTGGGTGGGCACCGCTCACCTGCCGGTGGGTGGGCACCGCTCACCTGCTGGTGAGCTCTCCCCTCCGCCATCAGCTGCTCCACCTGGGGCCCGTGGCCACCGCCGCCGCCTCCCAGCTGCGGCAGCAGCAGCTCGGCGTCGTCCAGCGCCAACTCCGCCGCGCGCCACCGGTTGCCCAGCTGCCGGAGCCGCCTCTGCGGCGTCGGCAAACGTCAGCCAGCCTCGCCCGTCGGGCACCGTGACTCTCTACAGCGTCGTGGCCATCCCCTCATGTGGTCATCTTGACCATTGTCACCATAACCATTGTCATCTTGACCATTGTCATCTTAACCATTGTCAGCTTGACCATTGTCATCTTGACCATTGTCATCTTAACCATTGTCATCATAACCAGTGTCTTCATAACCATTGTCATCTTAATCATTATCATAACCATTGTCGTCATAACCATTGTCATCTTAATCATTGTCATCATAACCATTGTCATCTTGACCATTGTCGTCATAACCATTGTCATCTTGATCATTGTCGTCATAACCATTGTCATCATAACCATTGTCGTCATAACCATTGTCATCTTAATCATTGTCATCTTGACCATTGTCATCATAACCATTGTCATCTTAATCATTGTCATCATAACCATTGTCATCTTGACCATTGTCATCTTAACCATTGTAATCATAACCATTGTCATCTTGACCATTGTCATCTTAACCATTGTCATCTTGACCATTGTCATCTTAATCATTGTCATCTTGACCATTGTCATCTTAATCAGTCATCTTGATCATTGTCATCATAACCATTGTCATCTTGACCATTGTCTTCATAACCATTGTCATCTTGACCATTGTCTTCATAACCATTGTCATCTTAATCAGTCATCTTGATCATTGTCATCATAACCATTGTCATCTTGACCATTGTCATCATAACCATTGTCATCTTAATCATTGTCATCTTGACCATTGTCATCTTGATCATTGTCATCTTAATCATTATCATCTTGACCATTGTCATCTTAATCATTGTCGTCATAACCATTGTCATCATAACCATTGTCATCTTAACCATTGTCATCTTGATCATTGTCATCTTAATCATTGTCATCTTGACCATTGTCATCCTAATCATTGTCATCATAACCATTGTCATCTTAATCATTGTCATCTTGACCATTGTCATCTTAATCATTGTCGTCATAACCATTGTCATCTTGATCATTGTCGTCATAACCATTGTCATCTTGATCATTGTCGTCATAACCATTGTCATCATAACCATTGTCATCTTAATCATTGTCATCTTGACCATTGTCATCTTAATCATTGTCGTCATAACCATTGTCATCTTGATCATTGTCATCATAACCATTGTCATCATAACCATTGTCATCTTGATCATTGTCGTCATAACCATTGTCATCTTGATCATTGTCGTCATAACCATTGTCATCATAACCATTGTCATCTTAATCATTGTCATCTTGACCATTGTCATCTTAATCATTGTCGTCATAACCATTATCATCTTGATCATTGTCATCATAACCATTGTCATCTTGACCATTGTCATCATAACCATTGTCATCTTGACCATTGTCATCTTGGCCATTGTCATCTTAATCATTGTCATCTTGATCATTGTCATCTTGACAATTGTCATCTTGACCATTGTCATCTTAATCATTGTCATCTTGATCATTGTCATCTTAACCCATTGTCATCTTGATCATTGTCATCTTAATCATTGTCATCTTGATCATTGTCATCATAACCATTGTCATCATAACCATTTTCATCATAACCATTGTCATCTTAATCATTGTCATCTTGACCATTGTCATCATAACCATTCTCATCTTGATAATTGTAATCATAACCATTGTCATCATAACCATTGTCATCTTAATCATTGTCATCTTGACCATTGTCATCATAACCATTGTCATCATAACCATTGTCATCTTGATCATTGTCATCATAACCATTGTCATCTTGATCATTGTCATCTTGACCATTGTCATCTTGATCATTGTCATCATAACCATTGTCATCTTGATCATTGTCATCATAACCATTGTCATCTTGATCATTGTCATAACCAGTCAACATAACTATCGTCACCATAATCGTCAACGTCGCCATCTACAGCATTACAATCATCGTCATAAGCAGGTGGTGGTGGTGGTGCGGTGCCGTGGGGGTGGCAGTGTGGTTATTGTGGTGCTGGCGGCGGTGCTACTGACAGTGCGGTAGTGGTGGTGGCAGTGCGGTGGCGGTGTCAGCAGTGCGGAGGTGGTGGTGGTGGCAGTGTGGCAGTGGTGGCGGTAGTGCGGTGGAGGTGGTAGTGTGGTAGTAGTGGCGGTAGAGCGGTGGCGGTGGTGGCGGCAGTGCGGTAGTGGTGGTGACAGTGCGGTGGTGGTGTCAGCAGTGCGGAGGTGGTGGCGGCAGTGTGGTAGTGGTGGCGGTAGTGCGGTGGAGGTGGTAGTGTGGTAGTAGTGGCGGTAGAGCGGTGGCGGTGGTGGCGGCAGTGCGGAGGTGGTGGTGGCAGTGCAGTGGCGGTGTCAGCAGTGCGGAGGTGGTGGTGGTGGCGGCAGTGGTGGCGGTAGTGCGGCGGCGGTGTTGGCGGCAGTGCGGTAGTGGTGGTGGCAGTGCGGTGGTGGTAGTGCGGTGGCGGTAGTGCGGTGGCGGTGTTGGTGGCAGTGCGGCGGTGGTGGTGGCAGTGTGGTAGTGGTGGTGGCAGTGCAGTGGCGGTGTCAGCAGTGCGGCGGCGGTGTTGGCGGCGGTGCGGCGGTGTTGGCGGCAGTGCGGTAGTGGTGACGGTAGTGCGGTGGAGGTGGTAGTGTGGTAGTAGTGGCGGTAGAGCGGTGGCGGTGGTGGCGGCAGTGCGGAGGTGGTGGTGGCAGTGCAGTGGCGGTGTCAGCAGTGCGGAGGTGGTGGTGGTGGTGGCGGTAGTGCGGCGGCGGTGTTGGCGGCAGTGCGGTAGTGGTGGCGGTAGTGCGGTGGCGGCGGTGGTGGCAGTGCGGCGTTGGCGGCACCTCGCTGGGCATGCCGGCAGGCGGCCGCCGCCCGGCGCCGACGGCCTCCCCCAGGATGCGTGCCGCGTCCCTCCCGGCCTCCCGCGCCTCGCCGTGCGTGCGCCCAGCCAGCGCCTCCAGGCGCCCAGCCAGCGCCGTCGTGCGACGCAGCCTGCGCCGGCCGGCCGGCCACCCGCCACAAAGGCAAAGA